>NC_056735.1:889371625-889419125 GCF_019279795.1 Protopterus annectens
AAGGTCTATTATATCTTTGTGTAGTACTTCCATTATTCTATTGTTCTCCTTAATCATTAGTTTCAGCACATTTAAACCACATTCATTAAAAACATTTAACAATTCTTTGTGAAACCCAGAACCCAAACCAACATTATTAGGAAATTTCCATAGTCTCAGTCCCTTCGGGACAATTTCCTTATTAATACATTCAGCAAGATATTCGTTTTCCATTTTCAAATTCCTAAATTTAAAGGTTAATCTAAAAAGTTCATCTAACATGTCACGATAAGAAATATTGTTGGTTTTAATGTCCTTATTGACATGCAGTTTTAGTTCGCATTTGTTGTTTAACCATACTTTAATGTCATCGTTTAAAGCATGGTATTCAGTACCTGTATTCGGTCTAAAGGGACCAGGTGAAGTCCGAGTTACACTCCCATTGCCAACTACAAACTCTCCGTTGGTAGCTTGTCCCACTAAAATATTCGGTGTTGCTAGCGGATTAAAAGAATCACTCGTCGGGTCATCAGGATCGCCGGCTGGAAATTTTTCCATTGTTAGTTATGAACAAAATCACATTTAATTAAGCTTAAACCAGCTTTCTGTATGTTTTATTGAAAGGCGATTTCAAGCTTCTTTCAGGCAGCCACATTTCATGTCTGAAAACAAATACATTTGCATAAGTTTAATACCACTTCTGTATAATAAATGGGTACTTACGTATTATCGGAACCAGATTGGAAACAAGCCGATAATACATAAGTAGCGATTTCTCCACTTTCTAAAAAGTTCGTAAATGTTGTCCCTAATTTGTGGGTCAATTGTGTCAATTCTCCAAAATGTTAATCATTATTTGGAAACAGCAGAGCACAAGGAAGGAATGAGTTTAGAATGAGCCGCTGTTGTTTCTGGGTCTCCGTATTTACTGTCCTTTTGTTTCCTGTGTCTCCAGGGGCATGAATGTGCTTGGCCACAGTGAAACCTGTCAAGTGTCCAGAAGTGTAGGTATTATTAAAGCAGACAAGAACATAATATTTCATGTGTAAATAGACAGTACATTTTTAACTAGAAGACTGTTTCCATTATTACTGCACCTGTCATCTTAAGGTAAAACGACTGCCTTCCCAGGCACTGAAATGGTCGTTTCCGGAGTTATGCAGAAGTACCCCCAATGAAAAGACATTACACATACTACATCTGACACCCCTGGCCCAGGAATTCCGCTACAGAGAAACAGAGCAGTCAGTGAGGGATTACTGTTTCGCCACTTAGTAGTTGTTACTGGCCATGAACAGTTAGATGGTATGTCCAGGACTAACTTGGCTTTGCTGAGGCTGGAATTGAGAAGAAGTGTAGCACTGTGCAGGTTGCAGAACAAATCAGACACATCCCACAGGATCCTAAAAACTGACCGTTGTTCCTCCTGGGCACTCATACCCACAGTTACCCACTACTACTACTGACTTGCTTACACACGCCTTTCATGGTTAAGAAACATGTTTACACAGCAACGCTTTGATTTCTGGCCATTCTGAAATCTGGTTGCGATGATACGTAAGTACCATAAATGATATCAACTTTCTGAGTATATTATTAGTAATAGTAGTAGTAGTATTTTATCTGCCAGAACCATCTGAGGATTCCAATTGCTTTACCAAATTGTCTCAGTTGCTCTGTCATGAGTGAGAGCCATACATTCCCAGGCTAAGCAAGAGTCCTATGCCTCATTCATTCCTGCCTGGGGAAGCTAATCGGTTCATTCTTTCATCATAGTGAAAGTGTGGCAATAGAGGCTGCAACAGCTTTCAGTCCTCATGGAGTGTATCTGCATTTTTGTTTGTCTGCTATGGCACAGAAGTAGAAAACTCTAATGCCGTCACAGCACTCTTGTCTTTTATTACTTAATATCAGAGACATAAAAATAACACTTTACATTTGCAAGTGGAATTTCAGGTCATTGAATTATGTTTCCATAAAAAAAAAAAAAAACACTGAACTCATCAAAATTGGCCCCTTTTCATACTGTTGGTGCATCCCTGGAGTTATATTCAAGAAATGAACTGAGATGGCTTTGGGGACACAGACTTTCTGTAAAAATCTATTTTTTTCTTTTCTTCTTCTTCAGATGTAGATCCACTGAATTCCACTTTGATTTGACAAATTATTTGCTGTATGTATGCATGGATGCACGTATGTGTGTATATGTAACTATGTGTTCCACTTCACAGCTACATTGTCTGATATTGCAATTCCTGACATTGTAAATACTAAACTACATAAATGAACAGTAAATTCCAAAACTCACAATTTAACATTTCAAGCACACTTGAAAGAAAGTAGATTGGCTCTTGTACCACCTGACACAGTGGTACATGTCCCTATAGCCCTCTTGCTTATATATGCTAAATCCAAGATTGCTGTACCTCTGAGTATGAGGAAACAATCCAGGGCACTGCATCTTCAGACTTGGTATATGTTCCTGTCATCTGCAGTTATAGCTCTGGTATTTTGGGAATCATGATTATGATCCTTGTAATTTCAATGGGCACCCATATATGACAGTGTAAGTACAGTTCAGTTCAACATACAGTTCACTTTTAAGGCAACAATTGGCCTTTTTTAATGTATACATTGTCTGAATTTATTGGCAAATGGTGAATTATATGGTTTCAGTGTCATCCCTTGAGGAAACTGAGTAGATGCTTCTGAATGGTAAATAATAAATGACATTTGTAGGCAAAGGACGTTCGCTGTGGCGACCCCTAACTGGGATAAGCCAAAAGACACAACAGCATTTATCTATTTTTTTTTTTTATTTGCTTGCTTGGTGCTTGGTACTTTTCTACAGAGGTTTATGGTATTTATGTTTGGTGCATAGCACTTTAAGATAAGTGCTTTTATTTGAATGATATTTAATGATATGTTTCCCCTCTGTCTCGCAGTCATGTTGACCTTGCATGACCTGAAGTCCCACTGGAAACAGATAGCACTGGAGGCAGAGGACATTTTGAAAAGCTCCCGAGAGAGTGAGATCAGCAATGGGGAGCTTCAGCTACTGCAGAGCAAAAGGGCAGGACTGCCAGCCTCAGAAACAGATCCTAGAGTGGGTGAACCTGTGTCTCAAAAGTCCGGGTCTTGAAATGAGGCATCAAAACCTTAATGTGAATGACAGCCTAACCCCAATCCTGTGTTAGGACAGCCCTCAGTGAATAGCAACCTAACCCCAATCCTGTGTTAGAACATCCCTCAGTGAATGGCAGCCTAACCCCAATCCTGTGTTAGAACATCCCTCAGTGAATAGCAGCCTAACCCCAATCCTGTGTTAGAACATCCCTCAGTGAATAGCAGCCTAACCCCAATCCTGTGTTAGGACATCCCTCAGTGAATGGCAGCCTAACCCCAATCCAGTGTTAGGACATCCCTCAGTGAATGGCAGCCTAACCCCAATCCTGTGTTAGGACATCCCTCAGTGAATGGCAGCCTGACCCCAATCCAGTGTTAGGACATCCCTCAGTGAATGGCAGCCTGACCCCAATCCTGTGTTAGGACATCCCTCAGTGAATGGCAGCCTAACCCCAATCCTGTGTTAGAACATCCCTCAGTGAATGGCAGCCTAACCCCCAATCCTGTGTTAGGACATCCCTCAATGAATAGCAACCTAATCCCAATCCTGTGTTAGGACATCCCTCAGTCACCTCAGCAGGTAACATGATTCATGTAGAGTGCCTTACGGAGGTTAGTCTGCAGGATTCAGCAGCTGAGGAGTATCTTAAAGGAATTTTAGATCCTTTGTCAGAGGAAAGCAGGTCTAGGCTGTTTAATTTATTTATTGAGATAGGATCTGGCAGTTACCAGCAGCCACTACAATAACATAAAAAACAGGTTTTGGATGCATGTATTCCCCCCTTTTTTGCTTTTTTACTTAGCTTCCTTTAGTGATTCAGTAGGCTCTTACTGGGTAAACTAGCTTGTCAGCAGCTACTGGGGACAGCTGAAGGCATCTTGTTGCCAGGCTCAAGGCTGGTTATGCAGAGGCATCTATTATGGTTCACATTTCCATCATGATTAAGGATAAGCATGTCAGGAAGATTACATTGATTTGTTTGATTTGATTGTCACTGATGGGATTCAGTGTCTGTTAGAGGATGAAATGTTGGAAACCAAGGATATAGTAGTGGTGAAGAGAAAAATGAATACATTTAAGTTAAGAAACTGGTACAACTGGATCTTGGGAATGATATTATATATGGCAGTGATGGTGGAGAGGGACCTGCAACAGGAATAATTAGTGTTCTCATATTTCTTGACCCTGTGTGAAGCACATCACATTATGGGTAGATCAGCCTAGCCCTGGTATGACCAAGATTCCAGAAGCTGACCATGGTGAATAAGGTACTGCTGTGGGATGAACACTGTCCTGACACATGGTTATGTGTGATAATTAATAGGCCCATGCTGCTAATTATTAGAGGTTAGGGGGAACAGGCACTAAAGGTAAAATGTATCTGTCCTTCAATAGCAGCAAGTGTGCCTGGTTATCCTGCAGCCTTGCTCATATTTCTTTACATTACAGTAAAGATCATCTGATGGTTTCATTTTGGCCAGAAAGAAGACAGCCCTTTGACAGTTTTTCCCAAGCTGGGGATATGAGCAGTTATATCCCAATTCATAGGTTTATAGGTGTACACTAGGCTAACAACCACCAGGGCCTTAAAATCCTAGCTACACAATCCAAATGTGACCCACAAATTTGATTTATATTTGATTTATAGAGGGTGATTTACTGACTCCCTCAGCCAATCAGAGACATAGGATCCAGACCAGGGGTGAATTTTCTATTACCCATCCATTGGTCCAAGTTGTGCTTAAACAGGTATAGTGAGGAACTCTGCTTCACATTGATGGGGAGCCTGCTTAAGAGAATGGGAATTTTCTGAGAAACATATCTGCCTCTCCAACATGTCCTATTTATGTTACAAGCAAAATTTACTTCTTTTACTTTAGTAGTTCTGTGCTGCGGTAGCGTTGTCGCCTCACAGTAAGACGTTGTCCCATTCGATTCTCAGCTAGAGCATCTTCTTTGTGGAGACATGCGTGAATGGGCGTACCTTCGTTGAAGGTTGTGCGTCAGGGCCAACAACTCGGCACATAAAAATTTACTGCCAATCATTAGCGGACCGGAGTTCCGCTGTGGCAACCCCTAACCAGGAAAAGCCGAAAGACACAACAACAACTTTAGTAGTTTTGATAGTGTTTGTTTTGCAGATATATAAAAGATTCATCAAAACAGGGTCCAGGAATGCCTTGTATGCTGGGCAAAGATCACCTCTCAGAAGTCTATATGATACTGAGTAAAGAGAAAGGGCTCTGAGGCAATCAGCATAGGACATTGTGTTTACTCCCTGTATTCTTTTGTAAGAAAACTTTGTGGACATTCCAGTTGCTGCATGTTTCTGATCAGGTACATACTGAAGGGGGTATTATACTCTACAATAGGCCTAATGAAGACCAAGTACAGTGGTATGATGACCTCTCTGGACCTAGATACCATTTCCTTGCTTATAAGTTGAGCAACATAGAAAGATTTTCTTACTAGCTTGGAAACATTATGTGCAAAGGTTAGCTTGTCATCTGTATGAGATAAGAAAACATGGAGTGTATCCATGCAGCTAATATCCACCACAAATAACTAGAAAACAGCTCATGTATTGCTCCCTCAGTGCAAATACCTTTGTAGTCAGCTCCAAAATTAAGATGACATTTAAATAACCAATGTTGCCAGTATAAAAATTATTTTAATACAATAAACAAAAATCAAGTACATAGATTAAGCACTTTTGTCCTTATTTAGCTGTGCAAAGGACTTCATCAGAACCATTTACCTAAGATACAACTTGCCTTATATACACATATGTGTAATTGTTTAGTGGTCCCTACCAATTTAATTAGATTTTTTTAAAGACCATTCATATTGAAAACGTGTCATTTGAAAACATAGACATAAAGTACTACCTCAAAGGCAAATATATATAGACCTTCTGAAGCAAATTATACAAATATTATAAACACTGTTTTAGACATTTTAAAATAAACTATGCGTATTTAAAAATAAAGTCAGGACAAGTCTTATAAATGTGTTTAAAAGTATAATGCATGCACATATTAAAGTTCTACTAGGTGCATTCTAAAGATAATGTCACAAACACTCTGCTTTTCATTTTACAGCTAGGAGAATAGAAATCTATTCATTTAAACCTGGCAGTTAGTGGTATTTAATCAGAACTGTCAAATCATCTCCCTACATTCTAAATATGTCCCCAAGATCCTTCTCTTTCATTGTAAGGTATTATTTCCAAAATGCCAAAAATGATTTTTTTTAAACCCTTGCAAAACTGAGTATGTTTAAACGAAGAACTGTTGGTATTTTTTCTCATAAGATATATTTGTAAATACTTTTACATAACTGTCTCTCAGTCTTGCCAACATAAAAATTCTCAAAGGCAGTGCAGATTGTGATGTAAATGACTCCTTTAGTTCCACAGTTCCCTTTCACTAAACTAATCTGTATGTTTGTGATATTAATGTTATCAGCTTTTAAAATAAAATGGCACTGGTTAAAAGCACCACATGAGTAGGCTCCTCCTTTGTCTGTGGTGTCTTGGATATACTAGTGCTTCTTTCCACTAACCTTTTCAAGTTTTTACCTGCCTTGTAGGTAAAGAGGGGTGCTTCACCAATTGCCTTCATAAGTTTGTTATCTATTTTAAAAATATTCCAGTTATTTTTGATAATGGATTTAATACTTTTAGCCATGTCGTCATATTTAACAATGAGATAATTGTATAAGAACAGTTAGTTTGTGTTCCATTGCCAGTCTCTGTAGAACAGTCCCTGTTGTAATCTAAACCCAGTAAGGATCCATGTTTCTTATCCCATTCTTTGTATACTTCCCTTGCTATGCTGTACAAAATTGTTTGGGATAGCCCCTTTCCATGAACATAAAAATAATCTTTTCCATTTCCCTCCCAAATGAACTGATATTTGAACACATCCTGGCTGCTCTGATGAGCTGCCCTTTGAATATGTTTTTCTTTGTGTGAAAAAGGTGGCAACTGTTATATTGCAAAGAACTGTTACAGAGTCTCCTTCCTGAAAATAGTTGATTCAAAACAGTTGAAGTCGAAGTTTTTAGTTAAACACACATCTTAATAGTTAACTGCATGCAGAATTTGTTGGTGGGTAAACTTAAAAATGTCAGTAGTGTTGTTTATACAGCTGAGGAATTCTGTACTTCCTACCTCTGAGGATGTCCATAAAATAAAGATATCATCCTGATATGTGAAATAAACCTTCCAACAGTTTTTGAATTTGAAATCCCGTATAAAACACCTGTCTCATGTACACATAACTAAATTTGCATATAGTCGGGCACATGCGGCTCCCATAGCTACTCCTATATCTTGTTTGAAACATTCCCTCTCAAAAAAGATGAAAGCATTGGTCAACATAAGTTACACTGGTTCAGTAAGAAATGAATAGTCACCTGATCCAATTGGGTAACCTATAATAAAGCGTCACTGACCATTTCTAGCCCTTCTTTGTGAGGGATACCTGTGTGTAGATCAATGACATCTGTAGTCAAAAAGATACAGTCCTTAGAAAAACAGTCTTGTCTTATTTTCTTTAAAAAGTCCCAGGAGTTCCTAAGGATGTCAGGTATATTGTTTAGTACACCTTTCAAAACACCATCAATTAATACAGCTATGGTATGTGTTTTGGATGCCTGTGCCACTACAATAACTCTCTATGGTGGGTCACAGGGGTCTTTGTGTATTTTAGGGATTCCAGAGATGAAAGGAACCAGTGGGGCATTATTTAACAAGAATCTGTAGGTATCCCAGGGAATTGCACCTTGAAATAAACCGTCTTCAATAAAAAAAATCTATTTTCCTGTAAGCAATGTTTATTTCACTCTTTGAGACTACAGTATATTTTCCAATATCATGTAAAATAGCTAACATTTTACTGGTGTAATCTACCTTGTCTTGGTGTAATCTACCTTGTCTGTCTACTAGTACTACTCCACCCCCTTTATCTGGCTTCATTATTCTTATGGTTTTGTTGTTAATAATAGTTTGTAATACAGATCTTTCTTCCTTAGCTAGGTTGTCTTGGAATCTACTTTTGTTGTTCCATAATGTGTAAAGATCCCTTTCATGACTTTTTCCATGTAATGGTCAGATGAAGGGGGGGGGGGGTTGAATGCACTTCTCTTCTTACAAGAATAAAGTATAGCAATGGTTTCTGATGTTGTTTCCAATGGTAAAGTAAGCAGATTTATCTTACAAACATATAAGCTCAATTGTAATAACAAATCAGAAATATCAGCAGTACTGTTGGGTACAAAACTGAATCCCTTACAGAAAAAGTTGAATAATTCTTTACTAATAACTTGATTAGTGTAATAAAAAATATTGAAACTATTATAAGTGTATATATTCCCTTCAACAAGAATGTGTTCTGGGGATACAATACTGTCTCCTACAGGTACACTGGTTCTTACTGAAAATGGTTGTAACTATCCTTATATCTTCCCCTCCCTCTGCCTCTATCATCTTCATTTTTGGAGCTGACTAAAGAGGTATTTGCACTGAGGGAGCACTATGTGAGATGTTTTCTGGTTATTTGTGATGTCTACATGAGTTCCCAGATCCCTGACTAATGAATCAACTTTTGAGGGTGTTTTAACGATGATGTAGTTACCCAAGTGTCAGACTTCCCAAAATGCACTATAATGCATTTCTTGGTACTGAGTTTTAAGCGATGGCTTTGGCACCAAGCGTTTGTCTGTATTAGACCTTCCTGAATGGTATTCTTGTCTTGGGGGGAATCAATGACTGCTTCCAGTTTGCAATCATCTGCAAACTTGGTTAGCTAGAGACCTTTGACATTGTCTTTGACATCCGAAAAGTAGATGCCAAAGAAGAGTGGGCCTAGCACAAAGCCTGAGGGGACTCTTCTGGTGACCAGCCTCTTTGTGGAGGTAGCCTCATTGATTCTAACCTCTTGAGTCCTCTCAGTGAGTCAGCTAGCTATCATGCAGGTTAAAAAGGGGATTATATCTGGTTCTGTAATTTGTTGGCAATGCCTTAGCCAGATCTCGGTAAATAGTACGCAATGTTTTCACCTCATCCATTGCCTTATTGACTTTTTCAAAGAAATCCTACACATTCAGTAAGTGTGACCTTCCATTGACAAAGCCATGCTGGGATGGATCCAGTGTCTGGATGTCAGCTATGCCCTTGTTGAAACTTTCCATGATAATTCTTTCCTTGGCTTTGCAAATAAGACTAGTCAGACTAATGGGTTTGGAGTTTACAGGATCATTTGATGGTCTTCCCTTATGAAGGCGGACAGCCATTGCAATGCTCCATTCATATGGCACAAAGCCTGTTTTAAGATTATAGTTAGATGACTCCAGGGATCCCGATAAGTTGTATTTTAGAATATTCAAGAGGTATCCTAAGATGTTATCAAGGCCCACTGTGGCCATGTTCTTGGCTTTAGTGAGAGCAGCCAGTACAAGCTCCCTAGTTATAGTTGGAGGGATTATGTTTGAGGTTATTACTGGAGGATGGTTGGGGGTAAGAGGGAGTAAAGTTGACTTAATTTGGCTACTAACATGTTTGCTATATTGCCAGGCTCAGTGAAAGTAACATCATTAACCACCATATCAATACATTGAATTTCTGTGTGCTACCTAGACGTTTCTGACATAGCTGTAGAAGGTCTTATGGCTATATTTCACCTAGGAGGATATCTTAACCTCAAAGTTAGCTTTACTTAACCCAATTAGCCCTCTTAGTTGCCTATTTATTTTGATAAGAGATTTTTATCTTTATGGGAATTACACTTAATGGATGAATTTATTGGTATATGTCAACAGCTTGGGGTTCCATTTGTGGAGTATGATGTTAGGGGTTCACTTAAATCACTGGAAGTCAATGCGACCGCATTAACTTTTTAGTTGCTACAAGCCAAGGTAGATCCCTTGAGGGAGTTTCTTAAGGCTTTACTAGTTGCTCCTAAACCGAGGATGTGGGAAGTCATGGAGCTATTTACTATCTTCAGTTCTGCAATACTACCAGGTAACAGTTAATAAAGAGGTGAAGGCTGATCTTTGGTTGTGGTGTATTTCTCTTGCTAATTATAAAGGTTTTACTCCCCTGCCAAGATGAATGGGTGTCCTCTGATGCACTTCAACTTTACACTGCCAGGGTCAAGGGATTGGGGCTTATTTGGAAGGCCTGTTGGTTGCTGCACCAAGGCCAGCATTCTGGTCATCAGAATGGAGGAAGGGTGTTATGTTTTAAGAACTCATACCAATCTGGGTTGCAGTTTTAGTGTAGCAGGAGCAGTTTTGTACAAAAGAGTAGTGTTTCACTTAGATAACCAGGCTGTGATAAGGGTATTAGTTAAGAAGACATCTAGCAGAGCCATAACTATCTCATTAAGCACAGAGTACCCTTTCCAGATGTAGCACCTCAACCCCTCAACTTCAAAGTGAACAGCTGAAAAAAATATTTGGCTTACACAAATTTGTACCAATCAGCTTCTTAGTTATGACAGCTAATCCACAGCCCCCTCCCTTGGTTCTTCAGTGCAGAGCCAAAAAAAAAAAAAGCCATTGCACTTTTCCTTACACTCCGCACACTGTAACAAGTCAGTGGGTACATTTGTACCAATTGACTTCCTACAGCAGATCCACACCCCCCTCAGATTTTCAAGTGAAGTGGATACATGCCCCCACCCCAACTCTTCAAGGAAGGGAGAAAAAAATAAATGAATGAATGAGGCATTTAGGACCACTCAAATTCACTTATCAGCCTTCATCTGGTTGGCCAGGTTTATCAGATTATTCAAACCATTGGACTACTGGAAACATATTGAAAGGGTGAGAGAGGATTAATGGGCAATCAGAGAATAGTAGGTGGCCCATTATCAGGGCCATGTGGTGCTCTATCATTGAAGTGGTGCAACCTGTTGAGATTGATTACTGGATGTATGCTGTATGGTATAATTCAAGAGGTGCACTATGTTGAGGTTGGTTACCATATTTACGCTGTATGGGCTATGCTGCATTCTTGGTCAGTGAGCTCTTGCAGTCACTATAATGGACAGATGTCTCAGTCACCCACAGTTTTGCTTTGGTATGTATTTCCAGGTTTAAACCTGATCAAAGAGTGTCAGGTCATTAAGTATCTTTAGATAGGACATGATGCCCACTCATTCGCCCAGTGCAATGAGTAAGGTAACTGGACCCACCTCTTGTTATGGTATAATGTTTGTACTTTCTTCTGGTCATCTGATTACCCCTAAATATTTGGATTTACTGCTTCATAGGACTCTGATAGTGCAGGGGATTGTCCATTTGGAGTTACTGTTTAAAATCATTTTATACATGGAAGGATATTGACCTGGCCAGGGAGGAGAAGTCACCAAGCAGATAGGGAGGTGGTCCCCCAGAGCATATTTGTCTTAGATAGTACTGGCCTGTGGAACATGCTTACTGAGCAAAACTTCTTTTTTTTTTTTCAGATGTCATGTGAATTTCCATTTTGAGGCACTCAGTTTTATCCCTGGCAGCTAAACGAGCAATGGTTTGGCCAAGTGGCTTAAACTTGGGACTTCATCTTTCAACTTTGGAAGTGTTTTCTAGGATTGCTTTTAGATCAGCTGTGGACAGCAATGGATTTTAATTTTATTCAGAAAGGCCTTCCATTATGCATTTTATTTCCTCATTTAGGGGAGATGATAACTATCATATGTGTCTGCATAATGCATCAATTATTTTGATGTTTCAAAAACACAGATTTTGAATGCTTAGCTTTTTTATTTTCTTGCAGTGTGTGTGTGTGTGTGTGTGTGTGTGTGTGTGTGTGTGTGTGTGTGTGTGTGTGTGTGTGTGCGCGCGTGCGCGTGCGCGTGTGTGCGTGTGTGTGTGTGTGTGTGTGTGTGTGTGTGTGTGTGTGTGTGTGTGTGTGTGTGTATGTGTGTGTGTGTGTTTGTGAATAAGTGCATATACGTGTGTTTTTGTGTGTTTGAGTGTATGACTAAATGTATAAGCACATATATAAATTAGAGGGAGATGATTCCTGGCCAGAGCACCAAAGAAAGAAAAACAAAGATGCAAAGATACATTATTAGAGTTAAACCTGGCATCTGCAGCACCATTGAACCTCTGTAGATTTTTTTTTTTTTGCAAATTTTCTGGGCTGGAGGTGGTACTTCTGATAAGCAGGACAAGGGTATTTCTTCTTAGGAAGCGATTGTTTAGAAAATGATCAAGAAAAGAATGAATGAATGAATGAATGAATGAATGAATGAATGAATGAATGAATGAATGAATGAATGCTGGAACATAGATTTCAAGTGTGTGATGTTCAAGAGCAAATGCCTACAGATGCACACTGATAAGAAGAACAGTAAAGGAAATGCGATGTGCACATAGAGCTCACAGAGCAGTTGACAGAGGCTCAGACCTGTGGACAAAAGACTACAACATATTTATGTTCAGTACCACAGTAGGCAGTGGCACAGCAAATTTAACTGGTTGACAACACAAATAGAAGAAACAAAGGAAAAAGTGAACAGTCAGTGCTATTAAATCTACCACTTTTGGTTATGATAAAGGCTACTTTGTGAACTGTTAAAAAGAAATAATGCAAACCTAACATTTAAAATTGAATGAATAATAGTGCTGAAGTACATGTTGGATATTTTTAGAGAAACTTGTCTGCAGAAATTTTGTAAAATATCAGGAAGCTGGAAGTTAATGTGTTGCTCAGGGTTTATCTAATCACAGTTTTATAGAATAGGATGTAATGGAGAAAGTGAAGAAGATAGAAAATAGATTAAATCTAAACCAGATAAAGAAAAAATTTGAAAGATTAAAGAATATAATGTTGGCAAGTTAACCATAATGATTACCACAGATAGTAAATAAAATAAGAAAACCATGGAGCAAGAAAGTTGTGGCCATTACAGATGAAAAATATAGTTATGTAGCTTCTTTGCATGTTGTATCCATGTATTTTCTTAAAATTGGAATGACAGGAAAGGAAAAAAAACACAAGTCAGAAGCAGGACTGGAACAGCCAATCTGTAAGCACAACTGAAATTTAAGTCAACAAGATACGTGGTGCACTGGAAAAAATTTATGAAATTGATAAACTTTGTAAGGACTTATTTTGTTTTTAAGCAACAGCATATATCATGTTACCATGAAACAAAGTTAGATTGTCACATACGACACAAAATTCCAGACATACTTTAGGGCTTTGCGTAATGGTGCATATGCAATAAAGATGTGCAATATAGTGTCAAAGGTTGCTATGTTTTATACTATGGATCTTCATGTGATAAACACAGATGTCTTTCATGTGTACGTATGGATTACCTTCTAAATTGTGAATCTGTCAGAATGTTGAGACGAAAATAACAAAAGCTTACAAACGCGAATGACTGATATTTCTCAGGGCAATTAAGCACTTGCCCAACATGTAACATAAGCACACAGGCCTATGTAAAAACCACCTAGGTGGGGGCTACATCCCCCACACCCCCCATTGTGGGAGGGGGGCAACCTCCTAACTATATATACCAACTCTGGAATTGCACTACGGTGGGGAAAAGGGTATATGTCCAAATGCTGGGTAAGAGTTTACTTGCCCTGAGAAAAATTGCCATTCATGATTATACGCTTTCATTATTTTTGTCTCAATATTCTGACGTCTGGTGTTTTAGGATTCACAATTTAGAAATGGATCCATGTGTATACATCCACAGAAACACACATCAAAATGAAACTATTGACAAGGGTCCTCAGTGAATAAGTAAGGGTTAAGGCAAGGCAATAGTATAATATTTTGTAGAATAATTTTTTTAATAGTTTTGCTAATCAGGTGCAGCTACAAAAAATGTAAAATATCTGTTAGAATGAAATCTTAAAATAGCATCCTGCTTAGCGATACAAGTTCAATTACTATGGGTAGCATAATTCAGAGCTGTAAACAAGTGAAAAGCAAGGGCAAGCTGAATCTTTTATATGAACATGAAATAAAACATAGGAATGGAAAATATGGAGAAAAAGAAGTACAAACATATCAAGTTGTTAACAGAAACTCTTAAGCAGACTAGGCAGACATTAATTGTCAATGGCATTGTTGGTGTATAAGAAACAATACACACACACACACACACACACACACACACATATATATATATATATATATATATATATATATATATATATATATATATATATAGATGTATACAAATGCACTAGAACCTTTATTATGTCATTATGATGTTGCATCACATCAGTTACTGGCCAAAAATCATAGCAATAATGTTGTATAAATAGTTACTTTTTTAGTATTAATGTTTAGTAATTTCCTAAACCTAGTGAATTTAGAAAATAATACATTTGCAGTATGTATAAATATGTAATAAATGGTGATTTGTTTTGTTACCCCATGAGCTGGAACTAATTTTTATTCATTTATTTATTTAGCTAGTTATTCATTTACATTTCATTAATGGGATTACCCACCTGAGCTGATGACACCTTTTCAGTAGAGCCCTGAAGAGAAAAGTTTCAAGGTACAGTAGCATACACTTAAAAAAACAACAATAATCATAATAGTAATAATGCAAGATTGTAACAAATATATATTGGATTTGCTTAATTATGTTACAATATGCTAAAAGACTGACAGCCGGATTCTGAAAGAGTTGCTCTCAGTAAAAGTCTACACTGATTCCAAAAAAATCTGCTCTCAGTTTAAGTGACCTACTTCAGTGTAAGGCCTATCTATAAAGAGGCTTCTAGAGGGACCAGATTCCAAAACACCTGCTCTCAGTGAGAGTGATCACTTACACTGAGAGCAAGTCTTTTGGAACTGGGGCCTGACAGTATTTTACAGTTATACGAAAAGAGTAGAGAGGAAAAAAACAGAAAGTTGAGAGCAAGTAGTAAAAGGCTGAGTAGGTCAATATTTGTAGTACTGTTGTGAGTTAAATACACGGTTAAATTGGACAGCGCAGAGTGCAGCAGTTTGCATTGTCACTTTACAGCAGGAGGTTCTCCAGTTCGATTCTCAGCTAAAGTGCCATCTGTGTGGAGTCTGCATGTCCTCTCTGCATTTTTGTGTGATTCCTCTGGGTGCTATGTTTTTTTCCCCATTCCAAAGACATGTCTGGAGTGTTTCTCCACAGGCCTCTGCTGAAAATTGGCTCTGGCAAAGTCAGACTTTCCTGGTAAACAAATGTTAAATAAAATAAATGCATTATCTGTTTTGCTGAGTATGTCCTTGTATGCTCCTGTAATAACAGTTTATTTATTTATTATTCATTTATTGACACTTGATTACTGAAAAGTCTGACTGGGTAGGTACAGAGACCACTTGAGAGAAGCTCAGAAGTATTACAAAAACATTTTGACTAATACTTTTAAATCTTTGAGAAATAATACCATAAAAAATTAAAAAAAATCTACAATTTAAACAATGATATACGACTTATATGACAATGATTTAATATTTAGAGAAATTTTATCCAGGGTAAGGTAGTATAATACAAACAGGAATTGCAATATCAAGTGAGAGAAACCAACAAGGTTATGACATATTTAGAAAGAGAATCAGAGAAAATAAACTGTTTCAAGTAAGGGAGTGAGTGAAGACGGGGAAGTAAGGAGATATAAGGTAAGAATCGGTACTTATTCATATTTAGGGATATAGTTTATCCTTCTGTTGAGCAAGAATAGTGCCAGATTTTGGCTAGGAACCCTTTCAGAATGATTTTAACAGACTGGAGGGAACGTATTGACAAGATGGACACAGGTAAGGAGTTCCAGGCTTTAGCAACATGGTACAAGTACAGACCATGCTCAGCAGATTTGATAGGTTTATGGACAGAGAGGAGTTTATGGTCTCTGTATGATAATGACAGAGTGGGAACATAAGTGTATAGAATAATATTTAGTGCTGGACAAGCAGATAGATGCTGGATTTTATAGGTGATAAGAAGCTGTGTATATGCTAATTGTTGGGTTAGTTCTAACCAGATCAGTCTTTTTAGTGCTTTACAGTGGTGGGTTCTGAAAAGAGTATGCGATACAAATTTAGCAACTTTATTACAGCATTGTTCAAATTTTGCTTTTTGGGATGCTTGGAGTTTAGTAATGATGGGACAGCCATAAAGTAGTGAGGGAAGGAGGTAAGTAGGGTCAACTGTAGTTTTAGTTGCATTGGTGAAAATGTTTTTGGCTTCTCCTGGTTTAATTTCTCCAAGTCTTTTGGGTTTCTAATACCATGATGGGAATGGCCCCTATTCCTAAGTGAAAGTATAATTAATGTTCATGATGTTAGTATTGTTTCAGTCTTTAATGTTAGCCAAATACTCTTCACAGCACCTGCAATGTGCCCAGAATTGACTCCTTCTGCAATTTGTACAGTTACATGTATCGGTAACATATCTAAGTACAATTGTAAATTCTTTTAATAAGACCCATTGCTCCTACTACTATTGGAACTGTCTGAGCGTCCTTCTTCCACATTGTCCTCATTTCTGTCTATAAATACTGTTATTTTGTTTGTTTGTTGCACTGAGTGCTTATTTAATGTTACTTGTAGCAGCTCTCAATTTGATGAGCATTACAATGCTGCCATAACAATTGTATTATGTTAAATGCTATGCTCTAATGTTTGTCTCTATGATTTTGTAATGTGTTTATCAGAAAATTTGAATGTATTAATAAACTGGCTTTCTTAGCATTTTTATTGTCTTGGGAGGGTAGAGGCAGAGGTATGTGGATAATAAGTGTTTGTGCAAATTTAATGTTACATTTTCTCTCATTAGTTTTCTCCAATGCAACCCAAATCTACACTGATCCCATGTTATACCTTATATAGGTATTCTTCCTCTCCTGTTTATGTTTCTTTCCTATCACTTATTAGCTTTTCCAATTCTGTTACATTTATTGCTTTCATTCATATAAGAGTTTGCATGCAATTTTTATGGGGTGTCTACAACACAATTAGAGTTTTTGCTTTCCTGTTCCCCATATATAAAATAAGAAAAAACAAAGGCACCAGAAATTCATTGAAAGACAGTTATTTGAAACAGTAGAAACATTTATTATAATTAATAAAGTGTTTCATGCTCATTGGGTTTGCAAAGTCAGAAACTGTTTTAACATGAGGTTAAGTGGAAGTGTCAACTTAAGGATTTATCTGGGTCTTAGGCTTTATCTATCTGCATCTTAGTTACTTAGTAATTCCTTTAAACTCTTGCTTTAAAGAAGTGGAATTGCAAAGAGTGCATTTAGATAAAAATTCAGTTAACTTTCCTACTGTTACTCCTGAACTCTATCCCATAACTTTAATACAGATAAACTGTTACTTTTATTCATGTGTTTAATTATGTATATACTTATTGGATTTATTTATTGAGGTAGGATACCAATGTAAATGCACCTATTTTGGACATATTCTCAGTTTGTAAAAAAGACAGCAGTAAAAGTAAAAGCTGCAGGTTAAATTTAGACAGACAACTGAATTAGAATAATAACACACACATGGGTCTGCCTAATAACACCAACAACAAAATAACCAACACGACAAAACCGAAAGTTCAAAAACACGAAACTTCACATGCCCAACAAACCACAATCCCGACAATAAACTAAACAAATATCTTTCCCGAAAAACACACACACAACACAAGCACACCAAAAACCTTACAAACCTACACTAAACCTTGCATAAACAACTATCTATGCACTGACCTTAACCCAAACCCTAACCCTAAGGTCCGTCACTATCGCACACTTACATTACCTGTGCCCTAACCCTAACTCACTTAATCCGCCCCTAACCCTTAAGTCTGTCACTATCGCACACTTACCTTACCTGCACCCTAACCCTAACTCACTTAATCTGCTCCTAACTCTTAAGTCCATCACTATTGCACACTTACCTTACCCGCACCCTAACCCTAACTCACTTAACCCACCCCTAAACCTAAAGTCCGTCACTATCGCACACTTACCTAACCCGCACCCTACCCTAACGTCCATCACTATCACACACTTACCTTACCCACACCCTGAACCTAACATCCGTCCCTATCGCACACTTACCTTAACATGTCGGTGTTCTCAGCATCGGGATTCTCAACTTTCGGTCTTCTCCGTTGTCGATCTTCCGGTGCCGGTTATCTCATTGTCATTCTTCTCAGCTTTCTACGTAATCAGGTAGACCCACACACATACATATACACACAATTTTATATATATGTTGGTTATTTTGTTGTCGGTGTTATTAGGCAGACCCGTGTGTGTGTTATATATATATATATATATATATATATATATATATATATATATATATATATATGTATATATGGGGCTGATGAATGAAGAGAATGAAAGAGAGAGAAGATTAACAAGGAAGAAGTAAGGACAGCTATGAAAAGGATGAAGAATGGAAAAGCTGTTGGTCCAGATGACATACCTGTGGAAACATGGAGGTGTTTAAGAGAGATGGAAGTGGGGATTTAACCAGATTGTTTCATGAAATCTTGGAAAGTGAGAGGATGCCTATGGAGTGGAGAAGTGTATTGGTACCAGCTTTTAAAAATAGGAGTGATATGCAGATCTGTAGTAACTACAGAGGGATAAAACTGATCAGCCACAGCATGAAATTATGGGAAAAAGCAGTGGAAGCTAGGATAAGAAGGGAGGTGGTGATTAGTGAGCAGCAGTTTGGTTTCATGCAAGGAAAGAGCACTACAGATACAATGTTTGCTGAGGGTTTTGATAGAGAAGTATAGAGAAGGTCAGAAGAAGTTGCATTGTGTCTTTGTGGACTTAGAGAAAGCATATGACAGAATGCCTAGAAAGGAGTTATGGTATTGTATGAGGAAGTTGGAAGTGGCACAGAAGTATGTAAGAGTGGTACAGGATATGTACAACGGCAGTGTGACAGTGGTGAGATCTGTGGTAGTAGTGACAGATGTGTTCAAGGTAGAGGTGTGCTTACATCAAGCATCAGCTCTGAGCCCTTTCTTATTTGCAATGGTGATGGTCAGGTTAACAGATGAGATCAGACAGGAGTCCCCGTGGACTATGATGTTTGCGGATGACATTGTGATTTGTAGTGAGAGTAGGTACCAGGTTGAGGAGACCCTGGAGAGGTGAAGATATGCTCTAGGGAGGAGAGAAGTGAAGGTCAGCAGGACTAAGACAGAATATGTGTGTGTGAATAAGAGGGAGGACAGAGGAATGGTGAGGATGCAGGGAGTAGAGCTGGCAAAGGTAGATGAGTTTAAATACTTCGGAATAATAGTTCAGAGTAACAGTGAGTGTGGAAGAGAGGTGAAGAAGAGAGTGCAGGCAGGGTGGAGACGAATGTCAGGAGTGATTTGTGACAGACAGATACCAGTAAGAGTGAAAGGGAAGATCTATAGATGGTAGTAAGACCAGCTATGTTATATGGGTTGGAGATGGTGGTACTGATGAAAAACAGGACTCAAAGCTGGAGATGGCAGAATTAAGATGTTAAGATTTGCATTGGGTGTGACAAGGATGGACAGGATTAGGAATCAGTATATTAGAGGGTCAGCTCAGGCTGGATGGTTTGGAGACAAAGGCAGAGAGCCAAGATTGCTTAGGTTTGGACATGTGATGAGGAGGGATGCTGGGTATATTGGGAGAAGGATGCTAAGGATGGAGCTGCCAGGTAAGAGAAAATGAGGAAGGCCTAAGGTAAGGTTTACAAGTGTGATGAGACAGGACATGCAGGTGGTTAGTGTGACAGAGCAAGATGCAGAGGACAGGTAGAAATGGAAACAGACGATCCATTGTGGTGACCCCTAACAGGATCAGCTGAAAGAAAAAGAAGATACATGGGAATGTATACACAAACTGGTCAGCTATATAACAGTAGGTAACTAAGACTGATTTAATGCTGAGAAGGTAAATGATAATAAGGAGAATTTGTGTTCCATTGTTTTAATGGTACATTTACAGCTATCAGATTTAGTAAACTGACATTTAAGAGATGATCTAAATTCAAAGTATGTTTTGTGATTTCTGGTGCTACCCTTCTTCCTTCACCCCCCCAACCTCCTCATCTCTTTACCCATTTACTTACACATTAACATCATCTTAAGTAGCCATGTGTTGCCACATTCTAACTCCCTTCACTCGCTTGCTAACCCCACAGCACTGTCAGGCATTTTGTCTGCATACTACAGGCTCCCTAGTTCCCCTTCCATTGCTCTTATAATTCATATAGCTTTGTTTTGACCTTGGTCCACCCCTGTTTTCTGCCAATAGCAGATTATAACTTCTCTCTTGCAGAATAACTCATTCAAAGCTTTGTGTCATTGTGTTTTAATTTTTAATTGAACTGTTTGCTTTTACCTATATCTACTAGCACAGTGTGTGTGTGTGTGTGTGTGTGTGTGTGTGTGTGTGTGTGTGTGTGTGTGTGTGTGTGTGTGTGTGTGTGTGTGTGTGTGTGTGTGTGTGTGTGTGTGTGTGTGTGTGTGTGTGTGTGTGTGTGTGTGTGTGTGTGTGTGTGTATGTATGTGTGTGTGTGTGTGTATTCTGATCAGCAAATGGAAAAAAATAAAATTAAGGAATAAATTCCTCAGAATTTGGGTGCTACAGCTGCGAATCTTTGGGTACTTAGATGAAGTTTTGTAAATGAAGTTTGAAAGTGAGGTACTTGATTGAATATATCATAACTGATGTTTTACAATGTTTTAATAAGCTTTCCAACAAAGGGAGAAAGAATTTCATTATTAGTAATTAATGTGGAAATAAACTGTAAGTTAAGCATTCGTTCTGGCCATAAACCAAGACAGTGTAAAGAATTGGTAGTTTCTAGTTTTTATGTGCCTATTGTTGGGCATAAGTTTTAGTTCATGTGACATTCCAAAGATCATAGCTTTATTTTACTGGTACTGGTGTTAACTAGTACATAAGTTCATAAGTTCACAAGCAGCAAAAAGCAATGCTTAGTCCATAAGCCTATTTCAATACACTGACTCCTTAAAATTGGGGAGAAATGCATCACTATCCCTCCATTTATCTAGACGACTTTTAAACATTGTCAAATTACCTGACTCTTTTATTCTACAAAGTAGATTATCCCAAATTTTAGAACTGTTTAAGTAATTTTTTATTCATTTAACATTTGTTTATCAGGAAGACTGGGACCGAGCCCATTTCCAGCAGATGCCAAGGAAGAAACACTCCAGACACATGTCTTTGAAATCAGAGCACCCAGAGGAAACCCACATAAACAAAGTGAGGACATGCAGACTCCACACTGAAAGCACCCCACCAAAGAATTGAACCAGATAACCTCTTGCTATGAGGCAACAACACTAACCAATGCACCAGAAAATTGAATCTTAAAGTTTTTCTGTTAGGAATGAATGTAAAACTAAGATTATTGTATTTATGAGTGATTGAGTTAGAGCACATATCTAAATTTAAACTAGATCTGTTTTCCTCATCCTTATATGCAATATAAACTAAGATGGCTTTAACCCTATAGTATTTGTAATACAGAGAGTACATATTAACTAATATATCCATATCTGCAATTTAGAGGTTTTACAGTTGGAATATACTTAGCATACCACCTTTGTATAGATTCCAAACTAATTAGTTGAGAACTTGTGCAAATACATATAGGCTTGTTATATTTCAGTAGTGGTCTAATGTATGTTTTATAGAGCAAAGGCATATAATTTCATCCCTATATGTAATACACTTAAGCATTAGTCATACATGCCTCATTGTTTTAGCTCAAATTGAGATAACATGCTTATTAAATGATGGCTTGTTTGATAATGTTATCCTTTGCTCCATATATTTAAATATTTTTGACATGGTAGATACATCCAAAGTTAAAGGAAATGTTAATACATTCCTACTGAATATATGACTTGGTATTTATTGTCACTAAAGAACAAGCCATATTCTTAGTCCAAAGTGAGATATCATTCAGGTACATTTTCATGTATGCAAAGTCATTGTTAGTTGCTGTTATAAAGCCCATATTGCATTCATCTACAAACTTGTTTACCCAAGAGGTTGTACTGGTTAGAAGGGTCTACACAGGTAGGGAGGGTGGCCTAATGGTTAAGGTGTTTGCCTTACAAGAACAAGGTGCAGGGTTTGAGTCTCACAAGGGATAATTGGCTAGGCTTAAAATGGCTCGCAAGAGCAGTTAGCTTAGCACTAACCTATGAACCTATATTAAATTCTCGAAAGCCAACAATGTTGAATCTGACATTGTCGACCCGAGAATAGTGAAAGTGCAGAACATCAAGTGAGTAAACGGAAATCTCCATAAAAGGAGATTTCCATTTACTGCAATGTAGTGCAGTCTCAGAGTTGGTATATTTAAGTAGCAGGGGGTGCAGTGGGGCTTGCCCCCCTGCCTACACTCTTTAGTTTTTTTTTTTTTATGAACATTCGATATTTTAACAGTTCGATCACTAAAGGTCGACCTTTAGTGGTCTGAACTATTAAATGTTCGATGTTCTAATATAGACCCAGTTAGAAAGTTGCCAGAACTAAGTTAAAAAGAAATAGCCCAAGACGGAATCTTGTTTGACACCCTGAGAAATAGGCTGATAGACAAGATGCTTTGTATAGCTAAATGCTAGGAGCATCCATTAATCCAGTTATATATCCATCTAAGCACAAGCTAACTTTGAGCACATTCAAGACATTGATTATTAATGTGTCTCAATGGATTCAACAAGATTAATGAAGGTAAACCTCCAATTAGAAAAAATATGCTGGTTAAGATCTATGGAGTTTTCCCTGTGGTCAGGATCAGATGATAGTTGCATGAGCATGAGGCATCTCTCAAAACATTTTGTTTGCCAAAAGTGGAGTTAAATGTATTGGTCTATAACTTTGCAGGAAAATTAAATGGAGTAATGATGGAAGTTCTTTGCAATTTAAGGGCAAAGCCTGTGTTTAATAACTCATAAAAATGGGAGTGAAAATAAATGTTAAAATAAATGTAATAGATGAGATCAGGACCACTGATATATCATCTTCCCCATAGATGTTGTCTTGTCAAATGTTATTGCATGAATTTAACCATCAGAGTACTAGTAATAAATGGGGAAGTATATGTAGCTAATAGTGAGGTGTCAAAAGTGTTGTATCCTGGGTTAAAAGGAAAATTAGTATAGCTGCAAAGATTACTATTGAAATCATTGCTAACTGATCATAGGTTCTCTATTAAAACAATTATATATTATCACTTTGATAGTGTTATTAACCTTTGATTGTTAATAAATCTGAATTTCTTATTTGCTATATTATCAGTTGCTTTTGAGTAAAATGTTTTCTCATTTATCAAAATGGATTTGAAGTGTTTACTAATGGTTTGAAGTTTTGCTTTACTCCTTAAAGACATAAGCTTTTCTTAATAGATTATTTTTTTCTTTTGGTGCACTTTTGCTAATTTAATGGACTATCAGTAAGGTAACATAAACATGTGGTTTTGAGGTTATTGAGCATTGACATTTTTTTCAACTGTCTGATAGCCGCTTCAGTAAAATATCATATTCCAAGTCAGACTCTGAAATTGCATGTTCCAACAAGTTAGTAGAATTTCTGTCAGTACAGATATCATTTTAATTGATTAATATGTAATTCCATTTTTAATGACATGATTGTTACAATTTTCTTTCATACTGTATACCAGTGGTTAAGGAATGGTAATCAGATGATCCTAATGGTAACCAAGTACTAATATCCTTTACAGAGTTTTTACAGTTTTTTATAATTAAATTCAACACATTTCTTTCCATGGTTAGCTCTTTGACAAGTTGAGAAAAAATGTCTGGCAGTTGGTGTAGAGGATTAAGGAGCTGTTATAAAGAAGTTCTAGTGGTCCAGGGTTAGATTGCATTGCTTAATCCTCTGAGCAAATCACACCAGACAGCAGTCTTGGCTGAGTCTTTAAAAAGGACAATGGAGGTCAATGCTCTGCCCTAGTAAACAAAAACAATACAATAAAATAAAGCTTGTTTTATAACCCTGCGATTAGAGGGAAGAGGTCTTATTCCAGAGTTTGTCTGCTAATACAAAGGTATAAGTTTGACGTGCAAAGGACAATGCCATTAGCATAAAGTAAACAATTAGCTCATGAATTAGATTACATTTGTAGTAGGCTAACTCTTCTTGTGGGTCATTTTAAGCCTATACAATTGCCTCATGTGTGAATCAAACCTTACACCTTGTGTCTGTAAGGTAAATACCCCACCCATTATGCCAATCTCCCAGCCCATAAATAAATATTAGGATAATTGTCCTTTTGGGACAGTTCTAAGCACAGCCAAATTCCACCTGTGAGAATGAGGTCCTGCATTTGCTGTCTAGAAAGTGAACACCTTAACCAAAAGGTCAATCTTGCAAGGATTTGGTGTGAAGATGATTAATAAATAGAGAAAAAGTTGAGGCTCAAAACAGGTTCTTGTGGTACTCAGTGCATTTTATTTCTTTATTTATGTGTTTATTTACTTATCTATTTACTTATTTATTCATTTATTTATTTATTTATTTATTCATTTATTTATCAGAATGCTTTTTTATTGAGATTGGCTTTGTAGCTCTCTCTCTCTCTCTATCTTTCTGTGGTTCTGTCACGCTCTTGTGAGATAGCAGAATAAACAATTAACTTCTCATCAGTGAGGGACACACCCACAAAGATGTTACAGAACTACAGGGGGACAGAGCGGGATGCACTGTACTAGGCGTGGCCTTAACTGAAAAACATACACACAGACACACACACAAACATACACACAATCTTTCTCCCATCTCCATACATCTTTCCTACACACACACACACACACACGCGCGCGCGCACGTGCACACACGCACATGCACACACGCACACACGCAGACACGCACACACACACACACACACACACACACACACACACACACACACACACACACACACACACACACACACTCACACTGGGATGCATTCTACTACAAACAGCCTTAAATAAGATATGCATGCACAGACACACACACACAATACCTCATGCCTTCCTCGATTCCAGGGTTCTCAAAGAAAACACCTGATTCCTGGGACCTACCAGCCAGCACGTGATTTTCACATATTACTATAAACCATTTGTGTTCATACACTGGAAAGAAGCCATTTATAGTTGTCCATTCAATGGACTATCTTGCCTATTGCACATTTTAATACGAAATACCATGTAGCTCGAAAATCAGGAAACCTACTGCAAATAAATCTCTGCAAAACTGCACTTCCCATCCTTTTTTTAAGCTATTTTAAATGTTGCATAATTAATGTTGCTGTACATGAAACTACATGGTCTGAAGGAAATATCCACAAACTTAAGTTTTAAAGGTGCAGAAAGAAATAAAGATGTTAAATTATAAACAAAATACTTCCACCTTCAACCCCTCCACACTGCTCAGAATAAATCTCTATAAACTACATTTCACACAAAGAAAATTTGAAAGCACAAGTCACATAACAATAAGACGTCACTTAATAGTTTCATCACATTTGCAGTTCTACTACATTTCTTGTTTAGGTATGCTTGCTCTGGGATTACTGTACAGAAGCTATGCATATGCTTGCTTCATTGCTTAACATTGTTTATGCCTTCCTTCACTAAATTCTGTTAGGTAGGGTCGGTCAGTATTTGATAATGCAGGTTTTATATTTGATGTAATGGCATCTAATCTGATTCTATCATAAAGCAAAATTAAAAATGGCCTGGGGAGGGGATGGGGGGATTTCTTCACACACTGTTATCTTCATCATTTCCTACACAGACACACACACACACACACACACACACACACACACACACACACACACACACACACACACACACACCAAAAAAGAAAAGAAAAAAGGAAAAAAACACAAGTTCAAAAATGTGTGTATGTTTACAGACATAATTTAATATTTTAACTAACTAGTCAGTGAACCAATGCATTGTACCTAACTACACTTAAAAAAAAAACATTTGTTCCCACTGTCTAAACATACTAGTAAGGTATTATTGCAGTCTGTAGGTGGAGCTGTGCATAAAGTGAAGCAAAAGATAAATGCATGCTAGTTCCATTCTGATATGCCAGTGGGTGTATCCCAGTTCATAGGTTCATAGGTAGGTACTAGACTATCGGCCCTAGGGCCTATACAAGCCTAGCCAAAAAGGTACCCTGGCTTTCACCACCCAAGAAAATTATTTTCCTGTGTCCCTGTCGAGCAGAGCCACAGAGGTGATCACTGGGGTGAATTTACTATTTCCATTCCAATCATCAAGATGTTTCTTGAAGAGTGCTAATGAGGAGCTTTGTTTGATATAGATAGGTAGTTTGTTCCAGAGTATGTGAAGTCTCTGGGACAGGAATTTATCCCTCCAGTTTGTTCTGTTTATTGTGGTGACAAGGTTTAGGTCCTTATAGCATGTAGCTCGGAGGGATTGGGATTTCTTTAAGTGGAGCATGTCCAACAGCTCTGGGATTGACATAGCTTTGTATGTTAGGCAGAGATCGCCTCTGAGTAGGCAATATGCGACAGAGTAAAGCTGGAGTTTTTTGAGACAGTCTGCATATGGCAGCTGTTTAAGGCCAGTAATCCTCGTTGTGAGGTATTTATGCGGCCTTTCCAGTTGTTGTAGATGTCTTGTGAGGTACATACCAAAAGGGGCGTTGTACTCTATAATGGGTCTAATGAATGACGAGTAGAGGGGAACAATGACCTCTTTTTCCTGGATGAGAAACCTTTTGTGATGAGGTGTGTCACGTAGAAGGATTTCCTGACTACTGTAGCAATGTGATTATCAAAGGAGAGACTACTGTCCACTTGTGTCCCAAGGTCTCTTATCACACTTTCAGTGTTAAGTAGACTACCGTCTATGTGGTAGTTCATGGGTACAGAGTTTTTACCAAAGGGGATGACAATTTACTTTTTGGCACTGAGCTTGAGGCCATGGCTTTGACACCAGGCATCTGTCTCAGTGAGGCCCTTTTGTAGGATGCCCAAATCATTAGGAGTTTCAGTTATGGCTCCTGGTTTGCAGTGATCTGCGAACTTCATTAGCCAAAGACCTTCTGTGTTAGCCTGTACTTCAGAAAAGTAGATACCAAACAGGAGAAGACCCAGGACGGAAGCCTGTAGCACTCCACTTGTCACTGGTCTGAAGTTAGATTTGGAGTCTGCTACTTTCACAGTGTGGGTTCTGTTAGTGAGCCAGTTGGCAACCCATCTTGTGACATAGGGATTTATACCTAGTTTAGTGAGTTTATCTATAATTCCAGAGTGGGGGATGGTGTCAAAGGCCTTGGCGAGATCTAGATAGGCTGTGTGAACCACCTTACCCTCATTTATGGCTTTGGTGACTGCTTCAAAGAAGTCAATCACATTTAGGAGACATGATCTGCCTTTTACAAACCCGAACTGGGTGGGGTCCAGAGTTTGGAGATTTCCAGTGTCTTTGTTTATAAGTTCCATGATAATACGTTCCATGGCCTTGCAGACCAGGCTCGTTAGGCTAATGGGGCGGTAGTTCTCGGGGTCCGTGGTGGCTCCCCCTTTGCAGAGTGGGATAACCGTCACTGTGCGCCATTCAGTGGGCACAAAGCCTGAGGTGAGGCTATGACTGAACGTGGTGCTTAGGTGGGGTGCCAGTTCATTCTGTAGTTCATGAAGAACGCCATCTGGGATGTTGTCAGGTCCCATGGATGCTGTGTTCTTGGCTTTGGAGAGTGTGGTTTTTACATGTGCAGCAGTGATTACAGGAACTTTGCATTCTTCTGGTATAGAGATGGGCCCTTTAGAGGGTGGGGGGGTATAGTTAGCACTGAACCTATCAGCCAGGATGTTGGCAATATCGCTTGAGTATTATATTTAGTGCCATTGTGCTGTAACTCAGAGCAGATCCTAGTGTTGCCATTGAGATTCTTGACATAGCTATAGAATGCTTTGTGGTTGACTTTAGAATCAGTGGCGATTTTGTTTTCATAACTAGCTTTGGAAAATTTTATGAGGGATCTCAGCTTCTTACTGAGGCTGAGGAGGGAGTTCTTCCAGTCATGGGATTTTACTCTTTTTTGCAACAGTTTCTTTCTTCTGTTGTAGAGTTTGTTTTATGGCAGGGGACAACCAGATTGGCTTCCTTTTTTTGGAGGATAGCATATTGGTTCTGTTAGGGATAGCACAATCCATGCACTCGTGTAAGTGCTTATAAAGTGCATTTGTGTAGGATTCAGCAGTCGTACCTCTATTGTCCGTCTGCATGGGTGTTGTGAAGTTTGCCACTTCTGTCTTAAGAAGCGTGAAGTTGGCTTTGAAGAAATGTTTTATGGTGGTTTCCTTAATGGGGGTGGGGGCGGGATGTGGATGTCTAGGCTGATTAGCTTGTGGTCGGATCTGACCAATGAAAAATTGACCTCTGGTGTGGAACACCGGTCGCCCATGTTGGTAATGACCAGGTCTAGGATATTGCTGCCCCTGGTGGGGGTGTGGATAAGTTGATCCAAGGCGTTGGAATTTATGAATTCCAGAAAACGATGAGCAAAAGAGTTGGTACATGAGTAGTTTTCCCAGTTAATGGTGGGGTAGTTGAAATTGCCCATTATTAGGGTGTTGGGTTGTACCCTAATATTTTCCAGAGTATCATGAAATGAGGAGTGGGAATCCTGAGGCATGGCGGGGGATCTGTAGCAAGTTACAATTTGGACTGTGGTCTTGCCCAGAGTTAGTTGCACTTGGATAATCTCGGATGCATTATGCTGAGCAACTAGCCTGGAGGTGTGGATATCCTTAATGAATATGGACATGTCTCCACCTTTAGTATTTCGGTCCAGGTTAGGTGGCCAAAAGGTGTGGTATGAATTATAGCCTGGTAATGCAGGGGTGCTCTCTGGAGCCTTGCACCAGGTCTCTGTCAGTGCACAGATGTCGATGTTCTCTATTTTAAGGAGTGCCTCGAGTGAATGCATTTTGAGGTTTAGACTTCTAGCATTGAGTAGAATTACCCTCAGATTTTGCTTGCTTGTACCTGTTATGGTGGTGAATTTGTCATTTGAACCATGCCTGAAAAAGGTACTATAGGGGTAGCAAGAGCCTTAGCCAGTATCCGGAATCCCAAGGGCGAAAGGTGCAGGCCATCTCTGGCAAAGCATCATGGTCTGTCGATCATGTCATCCCAGGCAGACAGATACTGGATCCCCTTAGAAAGATACCAGAAGCTTAGCCAATTGTTGAATTCAATCATTTTGTCTTTGTACTGTGGTATCATTCTGGGTGATGGCAGGATGCTACTCAGGGCTAGGGTCATACCTGCCTGGGGTACAAGATTGGAGAGCTCCTCCATGTCTCTTTTCATGTAGTCCAGGGAGGTACGTCTCAGGTCATTCACACCAACATGGACAATGACAGAATCCTATTTGTACTTGTTGTGGAGTGACCTGAGTGCATGTGTTATGTGGCGGATCCTGGCACCTGATAGGCAGCTGACAGTAACTTTCTCTTTGTTTAGCCTGGTGAGTGGAACATCAGTGTACTTGACTATAGAGTCACCTATGACTAGAGTGTTGGGTACGTTGGTTATGCCTTATGGGATGTGGTTGATTGGCACACTGAGTTTGTGGGCTATGTGTCATTTGGGTTGTGTTGGGGGGGGGGTGGAGGTTGCATGCGTTTCTGCTTTAGAGGTCTTTGTTGCTTGAGCAGATTTTTATTGAGAGCCTCCTCGAATGTAAGTGTGTGTTTTGAGTTGCGATGTGTGTGCTTTGGTGGTGTAGGTTTTGAGGGACTATGTGATGAGTGTGGTGTGGTGCAAGTGTTTACCTTCTCCTCTTGACTGTCTAGTCTTGGGTGAAGAGATCTTTGCTTCCAGTTGGCTATATAAGTGCATCTCTCACAGGTAGTAGTGTTGGGTTCAGCCAAAAACAAAGTAACATATTATGCCAGTCTAACCTACAGGTGGAGCAGTGCCTATCGGCAAGCAAAAGCTAAATACATGCTATTTCTAGTCTGACATGGAGATGGAGCTGATCCCTGAGTCAGCTAAAAACAAAATAACATATTATTCCAGTCTAACCTACAGATGGAGCTGTGCATAAAGCGAAGCAAATGCTAAATACATTCTATTTCCAGTCTGACATGCAGGTAGAGTTGTTTCCTGATTCAGCCAAAAGCAAAGTAACATTTTATTACAGTCTAACCTACAAGCAGGGCTGTACATAAAGTCAAGGGGAATCCAACTACCCCCAGAAATAACCTTTATAACCTTTAGATTTAGAACGCTTTTTACTGAAGCTGAGTTTGTGGTTCTCTCTCTCTCTGTTCTTCTGTGGTTCTGTCTTGCCTCTGTCTCACAAAGCCAAATTCGATAAAAAGTGTTCTAATAATGACACAGACAGTGCAAGCGGCCTTAAACAAAAACACAAACACACACAAAAACACACTCTCACATCTCTCTACATCATTTTATATATATATATATATATATATATATATATATATATATATATATATATATATACGCACACACACACACACACACACACACACGCACACACGCACATGCACACACGCACACGCACACACACACACACACTCACACATCTCTGCACATCATTTCCTTCACACACACCAAAAAAAAAAAAAAGAAAGAAAAAACACATAAGTTTAAAACAGCAGGTATGTTTACACCCGTATTTTAAATAACTAGACTGTGAACCAATGCATTGTACCTAACTGCACTATTTATAAAAAAGTCTGTTCCTATTGCCTAAACATATTAGTAAAATATTATTGAGGTCTAACCTACAGATGGAACTGTGCATAAAATGAAGCAAAAGCTAAATGCATGCTATTTTCAGTCTGACTTGCAGGTGGAGCTGTTTCCTGATTTTAGCCAAAAAACATTAATTTATTATTCCTGTAGAGACAGCTGTGTATAAAGTCAAGCAAAAACTAAATATATGCTATTTCTAGTCTGACATACAGGTGGACCTGTTCTGAGTCAGGCAAAAGCAAAGTAATATATTATTCCAGTCTAACCAACAGATGGAGCTGTGCATAAAAATCATCCAAAAGCCAACCAACCCTAGGAATAGTATTTATAATCTTTATAACCTTTATATTTAGAATGCTTTTTGTTGACGTTGGATTTGTGGCTCTGTCTCTCTGTGGTTCTGTCTTGCAGCTGTCTCACAAAGCTAAATTCAATAAAAAGTATTTTAGTAATAACACAAGACAATATGAACAGCCTTATGTGAAAGCACTGACACACACACACACACACACACACACACACACACACACACACACACACACATACATATGGGGGGGGGGGGCTGACACCCACACACATGGGAGCTGATAAACCAAAACAAGCCAAAATACTTTTTAAGAGCAAACTAATGCTAATGTGGGATTGACTTGCTCAGAATTACATAATTACATTACCCATAATTTGGATATCAGATACTGAAACCCAGTCCTACACACTGCTATTTTAGTATCTTAAAACCTTTATATTATAAGTTTTAAAAGGCAGTAGCAAGCATACTTCTCAATAGTCCCCAATTCTGACAAAATGTAATTCTGCTCCTCTTAATCTAGTCACACACACACACACACACACACACACACACACACACACACACACACACACACACACACACACACACACTCTCTTTCGCATCTCCATATATCACTTCCTTTACACACACCAAAAAACACACACACAAGTTTAAAACAGCGGGTATGTTTACACCCATATTTTAAATAACTAGCCAGTGAACCAATGAATGCACTGTACATAACTATACTATTTATAAAATTCTGCTCCTACTGCCTAAACATATTTGTAACATATTATTGCAGTCTAACCTACAGGTGGAGCTTATGCATAAAGTGAAGTAAAAGCTACACGTAGGTGGAGATGTTCCATGATTTAGTCAAAAACCAAAGTAACATATTATTCCAATTTAACCTACAGGTAGAGCTGTGCATAAAGTGATGTAAAAGCTAAATGCATGCTATTTCCAGGCTGACAAGCAGGTGGAGCTGTTCCCTGATTCAGCCAAAAGCAAAGTAACATATTATTCCACTTACAGGTGGAACTGTGGATAAAGTGAAGCAAAAGCCAACCATCCACAGAATTAAACTTCAAAAATCCACTGCCAATTATTAGCGGACCGGAGTTCCGCTGTGGCGACCCCTAACTGGGAAAAGCCGAAGGACATTACTTTTAACCTTTATAAACTTTACATCTATTTAACTTTTAAAAGTCAATGGCAGGCCTTCCTCTCCATAATCCCCAACTGTGACTCAAAATTTAATTCTGTTCCTCTTAATACACGCACACACACACATTTGCATGTCTGTACCACCTTTCTTTAACAGATACGCACACAAATGAGCATGCGCTGTGAATGCTTCCTGTAAATTAATTAATATCAACAGAAATAACACTCATACATTGTTCTACTTTATTCGGCATTCTTCAGGCCTGTCATTGACTACAATGCCCCTTTGGTATGTAACTTACTAGGCATATCCAATAACTGGAATATCCACAGAGGTCCGTCAATAAAAGAATACAGAGCATAAGCAAAATGACTTATGCAGACTGCCTCAAGGCCCTATCCCTGTATTCTGCCTCCTACAGGCTTATGAGGGGAGATCTATGTCTGGCATACAGGGTAGTGTCAGACCCCACTCTGATGGACCTCCTGCATACCCACAAAACAAATAGCACCAGAATTACCCATTCTGTAATATAAATAGGACCTGCTGGAGAGACAGGTATGTATCCCAGAGACTACTCCATCTATGGAATAGGCTCTCTATCCATGTGAAGCAGAGTTCCTCACTAACCAAATTCAAGTGCAACTTGGATAATTCGATAGGGAATGGTAAATTCTTCCTTGGTTTGGCACCTATGTCTCTAATGGACGCAGGCAACCCATAAACAGTTCATCTTCCAGGCCCCTGCTTGTAAATGTTTCATCTCCCAACCCCCTGCTTACACTTATCAAGGGTACCAGAACTTGCCAGAGATTTGGGATGCATGGCTAGGCTTAAAAAGGCCCTTGTGGTCGTTAGCTCAGTAAACACCTATGTACATATGAACCTATGCAACAATTTGAATGCCAATCTGTTAATAGCCCATAATGTGATATATGAAAAGGTTTAAAGCTACAATGGATATAGCAGAATTTTATTTTACACGGGAAAGAAGTGTGGAGGTTTTAAAACAGGATGATGTGCTTGTTCAAAGTTACTGTATTAAGACCCTGCCAGGATGTGAGTACTGTGCTTTAGCTGCTGTTTTGTTTTAAACTGTTTCATGAGCTGTATATACTTATACCTGGCTTGTATGTCATCTAAGCACAACTCTCAACTAATTTTGCTTAAGAAACACCAAACCCAAAACAATAGAGTGCCAAAAGCCTAAAATCAGGGACATTTTTAAAACAGTACTCTAATTTAGATCACTTAAGAAGCTACTAGAACAAAAGGTTTTGCATCAGCGTGCTTTGCTGTATAATAAGAAGTATGAAACTCTAATGACAGCATTATTTACTGAATGCAATCCTTAGTGGCTTACGAGAGAGGCATGCTCTGGCGTGTGTGTGTGTGTGTGTGTGTGTGTGTGTGTGTGTGTGTGTGTGTGTGTGTGTGTGTGTGTGTACTTAAGAGGAAGAATGGGAAATGTGATCAATGTTAGAGACAGTATTTGAAACAATGACTGGGATATATACAAACTCTGAAGATATTAATGAATGCTACCCAAAATACAAAATAGTTGCTATTTCTGACTTCATGAAGTAGATCACTAAATCAACAAGAAATGCAAAAATTATGGCAGAACAACTCAAGCCAGTCACTTCTATAATATCTAAACTACCTTTCAACATAATTAAACTGATAATTACTCTATACAAGTATCCAAACTGTAGAATAAATTAATCTAAGATGAGGGAATAGAATTTGAATTGGTAGATTGCTAGAACAGCACTTGTATACCCTATTAAAAATGTGAATGCACAGAACTTCAGGAATTAATCACAACTACTTTTGCTCACTAGCAAAACTGGCTTCATTTGAAACTTGCTCAGTAGATAATCACACCTGCTCTTACCGTTACAATCTGTCTCACCAGAGACTTTCATCTGCTAAGTGGGAGGTAGTACAATTTTAACGGCACTGTTTTGGATGAGGTTTCCTTTCCTTAACTTGTGGTCTTTTTGAATCGTTAAAGCATCATGTTTAAGGGGCAATTATCTTTCAATGCTGAATTTGTTTTTCTGTTCAGTAAAGAATTCATAAATTGACATAAAAAGATGAACGAGCACACCAGATAACATCTCTAATTATGATGCAGTATGCACAACCACAGCAGAAAAAGAAGATTTCATAAAACAGTGGAGAGGTTTAGAAAACATTTACAGGGAATGATGTAGATATGGAATGTGAAAAATGCAAGAAATGGTTTGTGGAATAAATATTTGTTTGTGAAATCTTCCTACAGAAATCTGAACTATTGGTGGATTCCACTTGAAGCAACATGGAAAATGTATATATACAAGTAGAAAAATTAATGGAGTCAAGAGAGAATAATATATTAAATAAACAAAAATATGAGAGAGATTATTAGAGGTAGGAAACATTAATTCTGAAGAAAAAGACAGAATATTATATTACTATAATAAGGATAAAATATTATTTAAATAGATATTTTGCTTGAAAAAAAGGTTTTGCATCTTTTGGGAAAGTTTGTAAGTATACAGGGAGGAACATTTATCCCATGAGGGATGATGAAGAGGATTTAAGGTGTAAACAAGAAGAAATTATTGATATTGTGGAGATACATGAAGAAAAATGTTTGTCTAGAATTGTCACACCATCATTAAGGAACATTCCTATTGCATTGCTGTAAAAAGACAACTACTGTTTGTGCTCAAACTTTCATAATCTACTTGGCTACTTTTCCTTCATTTCAAACTTTCTAGCCACAGATGTTGAACTGTTGAAAACTTTGAAAAGTATATACATTTCTATACATGTATACTTAGTGTGTGTACATGTACACGTACACACACACACGCGCGCACACACACCTGTGGTTCTGTCACTTTCCTTTCAGTGGGGTTTACTTTGAATTACTCTTCAGTTCCCTGTTCTCATGTTCCTCAATACTTTGTTTACATTAGTTATATTCCAGTAAACTACACAATTTTTTGACAGGGGCAGTTTCTCTGATGACATCAGTCACTGTTTAATATTTTAAGAAAGGACTTAGCTTGTATTCCACAATGGACAAAAAGCTCAAGACAAAAAGACAATTAGCAAGAGAGCTTCAAAAATAAGGATGACAAGCTCGAACTCAGGAAGCAAAGGAGATAATAAAAACAAGGGATCGTAAGGCTAAATGTCAAAAAAAGGAAAAATTAAATGAGGAAGAAGCTGAACGCCTCAAATCAGCAAAACAACAATCAGAACATCAGCGAGGACTTAACAAAACCATAGAAGGAGCCAACTATCAAAGAGCAGCTGACTGTGAATCTTATGTTTGTCATCTGCAAAACCAGTGTAGAGGATAGTAAACTTTGTAAGGCTGCACAATGCCAAGCAAAATGTCAGCGCAGACTTAACGAGACTCTGCAAGAAGCCACCTATTGAAGAACAGCTGACTATGAAGCCCATGCTTATGGTCTACAAAACCAAAGGGGAGAGGATATTGAACTTCACAAGCCTGCACAACACCAAGCAAAATGTCAACACAGACTTAATGAGACCCTGGAAGAAACCAATCATGAAAGAATAGCTGATTGTGAAGCTCGTGCTTAATCTCTACTAAGCGAAAGTGAAGAAGATGCTGCTCGGTGGAAAGCTACTAAACATGTTTCAGAGCAAAAGCGTAGAGAAGAAGTTATTCAACTTGAGATCCCCGAGTTTCATAAATCAACCTTAACTTTGCAGTACTTTAACTGAATTTGGATGTTTCCCAAAGTTCTGTGTATGATTTGTAGAAAACTGTTATATATTTTTCAAGTGCAAAAAGTCAGCGAGGTTTCATTAAATCCTCATGCATTACAGTATCTATCATCTGAAATACTAGCCAAAGATCTGCTTTTTACCTGTGGTTAAGATAAAACACGTCTGACCAGCATAAGATGTCAACAGGCTCCAGCCAATGCATATTGGAACAAGATGGATCCAGGGATTATTCCAGATGTCCTTAAGGAACTGACTATCTACGAGTGTCGTTTGCTCTTTAGGATCTTTGTGTAGCAGAACATTATTAACTTAGATTGTTCACAATGACTCAAACACTAGGATCAACCAGTAAAAGCAGAGGTAATTCATTTTTATCAGGGTGTTCATGAAATGCATGCTCAGTTACCCCCTTGACCTCCAAACAAATGTGACATGGCTGTGATCACTTCTCATTTAGATGACACAAAAACAGTTCATGAATTTGGAGTCGACTTTGATAAAATACTAGCAGCTTTGACTTGGCTCAAAGTGAATAGTCCTCTATATGCAGATGTACAAATGGATATGTCTCAATGTTTTGATGTCCAGCAACTTTGTCCCAGGCTCAGGTATGTGTACCATTTGATAACTCCACATCACATTCTTGGAAGGATGCTAAAAATGCGGCTAAAGCTTACATGAAACCTTACATCAAGGCATGACCTTCTTTAATATTTGGGCAGGCAGTCAACGTGTTGCTATGTGCAAAGCTGCTGTGCTTATAGCAAAAAATGTATCACCTCATGAATGAACTTCAAACATTGTAACAGAAGTTCTTCTAGGAAATCGCTATTACAAAGCAACTGTTGCTGATGAGCCAAGGTTTTTGCTGGTTAAAGATTACACAAGTCTGACGCCCCTAATAATGAACAGCCAGTTAACCAAGCATTTGGAAAACCATTCCAACTAGACTTAGACGATGACCCACAATGTTTCAGAGACATCTCTGGAATACATGCAGCGTCTTTAATACAAGTCCTGATTTCTTTCTCTGCTCTATACAGTTGTGGTGTCATCACTGACTCAGGATGCTTTGCGAGATTAGTATTGAAAGAAATGATCGATGAAAATCATTAATTTTATCTGTTTGACAGACATGTATGTACAAGGACTGGAGCTACATCTGCTGCAGGAAAGGGTTATGCTTCTATAACTGAGTTGAAAATCAATCTGCTTATGAAAATGCTGTGACAAAGTATGGGCCAAACAGGACAGTCTACGTTAGATCACATCCAAATTGAAGTCACTGGCCATGCCGATAACACTGCGAATCAAGAAAATGATGTGGCACAAAATGACACGGCTGTGTTCCACAGCCTTAGGCTGCCTGTTGAACAAGAGCAGCCACAACCGAATGATATTTTGAATACGCCTTATTCTGATAAGGTTGGATTAAATGATATCCACCGAAAAACTGCTCCACAAATTAAAATATTTTGTTAATTAAAGGGTGAGAAAATGGGATGGTTCTATCTTTTTCCATACAACGTCAATGGACTTAATGAATCTCAGATTGTTCCAATCAACACATTAGATTACTTTCAAACACATTCCAACCAACACACTAGATTACTTTCAAACATGTATAATCAGACAGGACAAATGTTTTCAATCACCACAGGATCTTATGTATGTGCTGTCCATGTTTGAATTATTGCATGCTCAAAGTAATGTTAATGTTGTGGCAAGAAAATCAGACATAAAGGACAAGCCATGGAAGACTTGCATTTGTATGTAAAGAACCTTTGAGGCTCAGGACCCTATTTTAAAGACTGCATAACGGAGCTGTCTGCTATGATCACTCAACTAAACTCATCTACTTTCTTACTGAGTTTCAACAGTGGTGATTTGTAATGACCCAATTTATGCTTACCCTTTTGTTAGCAGATGTGTGACCAAATGTAGTTCCATACAGTCTTACTGCTCAAGAAATGCAGACGTTGATAGAAAAGTACCCTGTCATTGTAATGCGACACTTTTAAAATTGCTTCTTAGCTCTATTCCCATTCATGCTGAATGATGAAATGATCTTTGGAGGAAAACTTATCAATTACTGGTGGAGGATCAGCTTCCAAAACTGTGGGGAACCTCACATACATATGTTGATATAAGTTGAAAATTTTCCTTCATTGATAACATCAATTCAGAAAGACAAGGAGAAGCAATACAGAAGGTGGATGCAGTCATCTCATGTCACATTCCAGATGAAAGGGGGAACTTTGACTTGCATGAGCTTGTAATGAATTGTCAAAAGCATGACCATAACATGTCTTGCTTCAGTCTTCCTACTCAGATTTGGGTTCCCACGCAAGGCAGCTGCAGAAACCACAATACCAAAATTAATTAGTAAAATAGCTTTATAATAATTTATTCTGCCAGACAATATGCATTTGCATTACTGACAAAGCCCAGAGTGGGGCTGTCAAATTGTAGAGCTGTAATCCCAAACGTCATCTAAATTGCTTATCATTTTGTCAGGTAGTACTGGGCAACCAATTTGAGAGACAGTGTACTATAAATAAAGTGCATTTCCTGACATATAGGTAAGTTTGAAGCTTTTAAATAGTCCATACCATTTCCAAATATTCTTTTCTAATTATTTGCATCTCACCATGGTTGCTAACCAACAATAGTCCATGATCAGTCTGCCCATTATTCCACGTAGGGTGAGAAACAAATATGGAAGTCATCATTCTGGCAGCCATCTAGAATTTTTTCTGGTTAAGATGCAATCCTCATACCTTGTTGGCTGACACAGCTGCCCATATTACAATGCCTTCCCACTCCAACTGTGTACTCTTATTCCTAAACTAATTTGGTCTTCCATCACTAGCTTGGTAGTCCAAGGCTATTTTGCAGATATATGTCTCAACTACCCAGATCATGAAGGTTGCCACTAACTTTTCTCAGACTTTAGCTGCAGCCTTCTTTACAATAGAAATTATTTTGGAGAGTTATAAGTTGATAGTACCAGCATTTTAAAAATGTCCTCAGTTTGGTGACTTTCTCCTAATGATTTTGGCTAAAATCAACAACTGAATTTTCTTCTTTCCTTTATTTCCTTCGAGAAATCTAGCTGAGTACAGCCCTCAGTCCATGGCCTGAAGTATATATGTATTATGAACCGCTGGCTATTATCAAAGCTAGGATGCAATGGGAGCCCACTCAAGGCTTCTTTGATTTTTTGAAAAAAAAACTGCTAACAATCTGCTGTTCACATAATTTTTCCTGCCCTCTTATTTTTGTGCAGGGATTAAGAGGAGTCTCTATGGTACAATACTGAGAGTAAATAATTCTGTAATATCCATATATATCTATGAACAGCCCTATCCGATTCTTTGGCAAACTCTGGTTAAGCCATTTCTGCCTGACATTTGTTTAACTTATGAGTCAACCTAATGCTTCGTAATCTGCTTTACACCTGTCTAACATTCCACACATGTTCCTGAAATATCACCTTTTGCTACAGTGCATTTAACCAACCTGAAGAATGCTTATTCATCTCAGTGGGCATTTTGATGAATATATGTGGCCCAAATGCATATGATGTATTTTCTCTTACTGTGGAAGACAAAGGTATCAGTCAGCAACCCTTAGTCAGGTCATCAGTGGAAAGATGCCTAGCTCCATCTATCTATCTGCTCTAATGTGTTATCTGCCCTTGTATGGGTATGCAATTACCTCTGTGTGACTCTTTAGTTTCCTATAGTCTACACAAACCCAAGAGCTCCCTCCCTATTTCAGCACTAATGCTACCTATGATCCCCACAAACTGTTGGATTACTGGATTTACCTTGAACTCAGCACATTCTGCAATTTTCCCAGCATAGTTTGCTTGATTTGTACAGGGACCCCGCAAGGAAGATGTTAGTCTGGTATTTGGGTTCTTTTGCCCACACCATGCTCTACTAGTTAGACTTTGCGTTAGCAGCAGCCATGTTCTCAACCTTCATAGCACTGCTCAGTTTTTGCATACATGTCCAGTGACAGCTTCACTGATGTATTAATTTGAGCCTTAATATGAAAATCCACCAAAAGACCCCCCCCCCCCACATCCCTAGTTCCATCCCCATGGACTCATTAACTTTACTCCTGAAATTCAAGCACAAGAGACTGTTTGTGGGAATCACAAGTACCATCCCACTTATGATAAATTTTGTCTCATATCCCCCTCACCATATATCCTATAGTAGCTCATGATAAACAGAGAATTTTTGTGGCACTTCTTTATTTATAACTTGAAGACTGGGGAAATACGTATCCCACTTCCAAATAAAATGATCTATGAATGCTCTTTACTTGCTGTTAAGAGTGGAGTTAAATCTCTCTATTAAATTGTGTGTTTATGGATGGTAGGGGACAGTTTTTAACTGTGCTGCCCCATAGCACTTTCCCAAGTCAGACAGCAGGCCTGACATGAAGCTACCTTTTCAGGCTGTACTACTTTTCAGGGGAAATCTTAATTTTTTTTTGCCAAAACCATTGCTTTATGTCACCTAGTAACTTCACAATAATACATTTCTTATCTGTTCTGCTTGAACTGCTAATAGGTTCTGCAATATGCATGGTTACCTTCAGAAATGGTTCCTCAGTGATAGGTGAAGGCATCAAAACAACCTTAGCATTTTCTCCCGTCTTGTCAATCCTTTGACACTGTTCACAAATCTTACTCTAATCTGTCTTGTCTTTCACAATCCCAGACTAGAAAAACTTCCATGACCTTCCCTTTTGTATGCTTTTCCCAGAATATCATTGAAAAAGAAATATGATGGACTATGGTTGAAGCAATTGATATTAGGCCCTGCATAATACCAACAGCTATATCACTTATCCCTCTGTACCTCTTACAGGAGTCCAGTCTTTTACATAATAACCACTTGCCCATTAGACAGACTCTCTGATGTCAGAATCTATAGAATCTCTGGCTACCTCAATATGTTCTGTAATATTTTATCTGACAGCTGTTCATGCCTTAAATCTTTCTTAGTGATTATCAGCAGTTCTGAGCCTGATTGAAATCTAGTATTTTTCAAGTGTTTCAGATTTAGGCTTATATCCATCAACCATATTTCCCCTAAAGTTGACCCTTCTAGACAAAGCCCAGTAACATGTGATAACTTTAGTTCAGGCTAAGTTTATGGTTTTGGCACTAGCTGGGCATTGCCACCTGTTACCAACCCCACATGCTTGTCTCAGTGCTTGGATGTATGTAACAGTGTGTACACAGGGGACTATGTTATTAGAGTCATTACTTGACACAATACCTTCTGAGTTATCATCAAAGATGGTTTTCTTCCACTTCACAGTTTAAGTAAACCCTGTACAATGGCACATGATGTTCCTTTTATGACCCTAATTGAAATGGACTGACTGAGCAAGAATGTTCATCTTTAACAACGGAAAGTATAACAATAGTTATGCCTGAGGTCTTGTCTCTCTTAGCTATGGTTCCTTTTCCCTTCTACCAACATAGCAATAATCTGGAAAATCTGAAGTTTCAAGGAAACCCACTGATACTGTGGTGCTACCTTGCTTATATCAATCACATAGCTCATAGCTTTTGTTCCTTACCCTGTTTCTGTGGGCATTTCAATTATATATATATATATACCACATTTGGATACACTGAATCCATTTAACCACAAGACCTTGGTGTATACTAATGCCAGATTGTCCCTTCTGCCTGTAGAACCACCAATAAAGGTTTATACTACAACCATGGCTCCCTCATACCCAGATGTATCAGACTGTAATACTTTTTTGTGAGGTTGTGGTTTTCTACATAGATGTCTGTTTACTCAACAATGTTATACGTTCAATCTACTCACCAGATTATCATGTCCTCAATCAAAGTGTTTACACCCTTACCAAATAGCAGTAGCCTAAAAGCAACTTATTAAAGTGCTAATTCTGCAATACAATTGCTAATTCTGTGTCCGTTATTTCTCTTTTGTTCTGTATTTATTGCTCTTTATTTTTCAAGAATAAATTTAAAGAAGTGGGATGGTGATGAGAGCAGTGCAAATGAGTTTGTTGAATATATAAACTCTTCCACAAGTTTTTTGAAATTTACCCACGCATGTAGTGTAGATAAAGTGAATTATCTGGATTTGACTATTTTTAAGGACGGTGAAGGTTTGGCTAGTACCTTATATAGGAAAGACAGTTATTCCAATTCCCTTTTACATTATTCCAGTTGCCACCCCCATTATCAAAAAAGAGGGGTGGCGAAAGGACAAATGGTACGGCTCTCAAGGCTAATTAGTGACGAAACCCTATTCAAACAGGAAATGTATAAACTCGTAGGTATGTTAATGGACAGGGGGTATCCACTTAAACTATTATTGAAGGTGAAAAAGGAAGTGGTTAGGAAAAGGAATACTGTTTTTTCCCCTATACTGAGAAGCAGTGTATGTATGACGAGTAATGTACATTTGGAAAATATTGATAAAAGTATGGGGATGGAGAAGTCATGTCTCATTCTCAAATATAATGAGAAAGCCACTGTAATAGCTGCAGCAGTACAGGAAGTATGGAATTACTGTTTGGATAATGCAACTAAGGACATTATTGGGAAAACACCTAGGATTGTGTTTAGTAAAGTAGAAAATTTAAAAACAATTATGGAGAAAGTACCTAGAGTTAGGAAATCAAAAATGTCCAAGTGTGGTAATTGTAGATATTGTAGGTTCATCAGTGAGGGTACACATTTAGTTATAAAAGGTTTTGAGCGTACAATACTCTGCCCGGGCTTGTGTAATTGTAATACAAAGAATTTAGTGTATGTTGCTTTATGTATTACATGTGAGGCATTCTACGTGGGGATGACCACACGTAGACTGCGTGATCGAATAAGTGAGCATACACGTAGCATAAAAAATAAAGATCTACACAATGCCCTGTTTATACACAGTTGTCAATGTAAGGTATTCAAAAAATTCTTGTTTTTTGTTATAGATAGAATCTACGAAGATCAAGGGGGTGATGTAGGTAACAAGGTGGCCCTATTAGAAGTTGAATGGCAGGTGAGGCTCAATGTGACGAGGTTTCCTGGCATTAATGATTATATATCTATTAAGCCAGTCTTAAAACACAAAGCAAGTTGCATATAATTAAAAGGGAAATTGTAATATGTTGCATGTATTGTATTGTTCACAATGCCATTTATTTAAAGTTCATAGGATGTTATATTTACATGTTTCAAACTAGTATAATGATTATTTGGTTTGTATTTAGGGGGTAATTTATGTGTAGAATGTTTGTTGTTTATGTTTCAGAGGTTTTGTTCTTGTATTTATTTTCATTTTCATTTTTATAAAGCAGGTATTGCCTTTTTAAATAGGTAGCAGCAGTATTTTGGCTCATTGGTGCATTCAAATATGATGTCATTAATTTATTTTGTCTTTATTGTTATATATATATGTTGTTTGTTGAGTACCAACCGACTCTGATGATGCCTTTTTAGGTGAAAGCGCTTAGTCGGTGGATGTTTCATTAAATAACTCCTGATTGTTCATTGCTGGTCCTGGTATTCTGTTCTATAGTTGTTGCCTTTCGTGTCCATAAATTTAAAGATGCAGATAAAATATTTTTGACTTTACCATAATCACAGCAATATGCATCAATCATCTTAATGCATATATTGCCTTACGCATAAGCAGAGAAATTAAAAGCCTCACTATTTTCTCCTATTTTCTTAGTAGTATGACTGAAAAATAAAACAACTGCTGTGTAAGCTATACTGTTGTATATTTATACTGTCACTGCAAGGGTTTATACCATAATCTTTTTTTCACAAAATGATTTTGCAAACTAGTTAATACCATTGGCAATAAACTCACAAAGCTTCAGTTTAACTTGTATATTGCTAGCAAGGACTATGGGTTCACAATCCACAAGGATGACCACAAAATATAATGTGATACACAACAGGACTTAAGAATTTATGGAAAACATGTACTCCTATAGGAAATGACTATACAAAAATAAGTGTTATACTGGCCAGCTGCTGAGAAGCTGGCCTTTAGCCTAGTGCCTTCCAGTCTTATCAACAGTAGCAGAAAACTTGTTGAAGATTATTTGCTCATGAAAGCATGAGCATGCACATAAAAACTGATAAACAAATCTGTATGTGTGCACAAACACACACGGACACACACAAACACACACGCGCACACACACACACACACACCCACACACACACACACACACACACACACACACACACACACACACACACACACACACACACACACACACGTGCGCGCACATGCGCACACGCGCACACATGCACACATGCACACATGCAAAGTATTTCAGGCTGGGTTACTGATATTGTTTAGATACCAATATCCCCTCACCTGGCTTCATGGTAATGAAGTCACCAGCAAGGCTACATTAACATGCCTAAACATAGTTGCTTTTTACCTTTAAAATAAGCCAAACATTACATATCGGTGTATAACAATAGCATTAGCTCTTCAAAGTGTGAAAGCCATTAGTTGCTTTTACAACTAATTGTGAATATCTGAGTATACTGTTATTATTATTACTGAGTATCTGACTCATCTGATGGGTCCATCAGTTTTAGCAGATAATTTATTTGTTGTGTCACAAGTGACAGACAGATATTCTCTGGCTAGGCAAGAGTTCCATGATTCATTCATTTTTACCTGTGTAGCTAATTACTCCATTCAATCCCTCATAGTGAGTGTCAGGTGGTAGCTAGCTGGTCAGTTTTTAGGTCTGAAAGAGTGGCCTACTCTCCTCCATGGAGCTTTCTCTGGGACATTTCTTTTGAGCTCCACTCAATGTTGCCTGCCATGGAACACATGCTTCCACATGTTGACTTCTCCATCCAGTGCAATTGCACAAAGGTGGCGGGTGTCTGACAGAACCATTTCCTGTGAATGAAAGACCAAGTGTCCACTCTGGGTTTCATCCAAACAGCAAGACAGACTCACCACCCTCCCTTCCAGGATGGGTGAACTGGCAGTAGAAACTAAGTCCCATCTTCCACTCCATGGATATACCAGCTCCCATACTGTTAGTTGAATTTATATAATTTGGTTCATAGAAAATTCCCACCTATATTATTATTCACACTGCAATAACTGAGTAGTAATATAAAGATATAAAAAGCCATAATGCTTCTTAGTTGTCAAATCTACAAGCTGTTTAATATGGGACACTGTCCTCCCCTGAAAAAAATACAAATCAATGAGCCTAACTACAAAATTACAGACTGCCAAAAAAAAACATTATCCTCATTAGACCTTGTTTTAAAACATGAACAGGAGAAAGAGCTGTCCCTGGGCTAGACCCAGCTGTTTGGTATTGATACCTGGAGAACTAAGGCAGTAAGATATATATCAATTATTTAGAAAGAACCTAAAAGAACACGTTTTTAAGGACACCAATACTCTTTCTTTAGAGACAATGGCTAGTACTTACAGCACGCATTGTATTCATATCTCTTTCTTGTAAAGATATATTTTTCACAAATGACCACTAGTTGAATGCTTACTTTAATTATAGTTAGTATAAATAATATCATCTGAATTTATGTTTGTAAATAATATAAAATGTACTGTCTCTACTTTACTGTACTATGAACAACACTGCATATTCTTTAGTCTGTGCATAGTTTTCTGCTTGCTTCTTGAGGCATGGTTCCCATATCATGGCTGAAAAGTGCCTGTTTACCAGCCCTTTACCCAGTAATTAAACTTAACTACCTAACAAAATAACAGCTGTTAACTGAAAATGATTGAATCCTGCTATAGCCTCTGATATATTTGTATGATTTCAGGGCACAGAAGGTTTTACTTACATTGCAAATGAAAATTGCAGCCTGTTTTTGTTTTCATTTTAGTTTGAAGGTATACTAAAACTTATACTCCAAATGTGAGAGTTCTGGGTATTTTGGAGCTTTTTTCCCCTGGCCTCCACTGAAAAAGGGCTATTTTGTAGTTCAGTCAGACTACTCCCGGTCAAGAAATGTAAAATAAATAAATAAAATAAATATTCATCCTAAATAATGGGTATCTCCAAGCATAATATAAAATCTGCACATATTGTTTGAACTTTTTAAAGTTTTAATCTTTATAACCTTTTTTAAGCTTTATAATGTTATAAAGGTTACACTGTGTAGAATGCAGAAAAAAATGGAATCTGGTGAGAAATACTGAATAAAATGTTCATTAAACATAAACGTTCATTTTCAAAATATTGATCCCAATCTTTCTTACTCCCATTAACTCATGAGTGGTTTGATATCACATTAAAAAGCTGGTCCTCATATTTTACTAGTACTCAAATAATGCACATGCACCCTGTTTGTAAGGCTTAATAGGTTATATGAGCCTCAGTTTGAAGAGATTGTCAAACACAGATATATTAACTTTACAAATGGCATAATATGTCTCTAAGGAGAGGACGCAGTTCATAAAGAGTACCCCTTATTACTTCCATGTTGTGGATGCATTTCTGGGTATCATAAAGTAAGAGCGTAATACAACAAAACATAAAAATATATAAATTTTGATTCCACCTGCTGTACACTTTTAATAATGAATAACACTTACCAGGCTGCCAAATTAATTCTGCAAGCAGGTATCAGCATTTCTACTATCTCCCATTTCCCCATTGTTATTTGGGATTACAGCAGCATGCAGTATAATCACATGATATTCCATGTCCAGGCTGTACTGTGTTGTCTTATTCAATTGCACAGATGCATTCATATGGGTCTTCTATGTATCTTTATTGTAGACTCATACTTGTTGGCAGCAATACAGAATATAGCCCAGAGGTATTTCATGGTATTCCAAAGTGAAGTGGCTGAAGGAAGATTAGCGCCATTCACAACACTCTCCTTGAATCTACTTTGCTTACACTACACACGAGGGAGAACCGCCATACATGCTGTGACTCTTGCAAATTATCATACAAGGAAGATACAAATGTTCAAGCACTGCATTGACATGATGCTATGGTTAAATCTGAAAATATGAAAGATAATCCCCGGGCTTCATGAAGCTCGGCGCAAGGACGGCGTTAGCATTGCGCTGACCGTGCAGCGTAGAGATGACGCAGCAGCACCACATGCATATTAATGAAGGCACCCTGCCGCAATGTCCACATGCATAGGAAAAGTGCGCGAGTGCAGGGGGCGTGTCTAAGCACTGCACGGAGCCGTGAACATGTCGGCTGCAGACATGCAACCTAAAATGCTGACTAGTACAGCCTGCCTTTAATAATAATCACTCCTGTCAGTGTCCATGGATACTGAAATGTATGCAAAGCATACAAGACAGTTTTGTGAACACCAAAATAAAAAGTAAACACAA
>NC_056735.1:889426625-889559125 GCF_019279795.1 Protopterus annectens
ATACGCATCACAAGGTAATATTGTGGTCCTCGCTCCCACCCAGGGGTGTGAGTGTCAGATGCAATCACCAATGTCGGTGCATTTGCAAGTGCGGGAAAGAGCAGGTGTAAGCCTGTTTGGCTACCAGTATGTGAGTATTGCACTGGTAAAGCAATGTAGAGGCTAACCGAGTTTAAGAAGCTGTAACCAGAGGTTAGCATTGCTTAACACCGTGCAATCCCATGCACACCCACTCACAACTGCTTTAATGTGCCTTACTCACTCCGTATCCAATGGCCTTGTTCTGCCCTGTGACCAAATAAATGTCCTCTGCAAGGCTCGGAACCAGGACCCTGCACACACAGCTAATGTGATTTACCAATACGCCATGGCAGACATACAGACAATGGACAGTACCACAAACATATCATACAGCGCATTCATTCAACAGTATAGGAATGTATCCCATCATGTAGCTGTATATGTGAGTGGTTATGTCCAGCATATAGGTATATACGTATATAGAGATATATCAGGAAAATACCATGTGGCAACAAAGCATTACAAACGAATGAAACAGGAAACACCAGCGATGCCTGTATTATGTAGTGGTGCTGTTCTATGTAATCTCAAGACTCCCTCATACATGTGTCATTTATACATGCAAACAGTTGCACATTGGCCGTATACATCACTCTGTAACACAACAGTACCTGTCCAATCATTATGTGTGAACAGTACTCATGCAAGGTGCTGTGTGCAACATCCTCATCATGATAAAGGTAAATGGGGCAACCATAGAGGGGATGGTACTGTTTTGTGTACAATAGGGTCGTCCTCATCACGTGTAACTGGACCATTTAGGAGTGATGTAGATACCAGTATCATGCGCCTGAGGGACAGGGGTGAGGATAACAGGAGTATGTTGTGATGCATATTACAAGGGTTACATGTGTCCAGTGGGCACGTGTGTGAAATGGACAGCTATGTATAGGGCAGATGTTGTCCTAGGAGCTGATTGGCCTTATGTTTCCATAGGTTGAGGGTCGGATGTGGGGGAAGGAGTGTAGGTATGGCTGTGGAGGATAGGTAGGGTAGGATCACAGACAAGACAGCATACAGGGTTGGTATATGACACATGTGGGGGGATACACCTCGGACGGGGATGGGTGTTTGGCATTCACGAGCTCATGGGAACAGTGGGACGGAGGTCCCCAGCCATGGGAAGCTGCTACTGCACCTAAACAGCTGCAAAGGAGGCAGTGCTGGGGGCTGTCCAGGAGGGGCAGCATCACCCTGTAAATGTGACACTCCACCCTTGAGCTTGCATATCTGGCTTCGGAACCCCTTATTGAGCCCCCAACGCAACATGTCTGGGACCGCACAACAGCAGACATGTACCTGTCTGGTCCTGCTCCCACGGGGGAACATGCTCCATCCTCAGTGGTGGTACCACCAGAAGGTAGTGCAGAGCCAATAGAAGTTGATGTCCAAGGCTGGGCCCCAGATGTGCTGGTGCCTGGTGCCATGGTCAGCTGAAGTGGGACAGGAGGTTCTACCGGGACCTCCCAACCCATTCAGCCTATGTTGTTGCAGTTTAAACCCACATATGGCTTAGTGATAGACAACAGCATACAGGATTACCTACAACAGTATGCATAGATATCACCATCAACCCAACACAACAGATGGCATACATTTGCAGAGGGAGCACAACACATGCAGATATACTGCATGCCATCTGTACAATGCGTAGTAGACGTGTGACCACAGCTATGAACAGTTGCCCATTATTGGCTTGTCACCGGGAACCACAGACAGTGTTTGTCATACCACTGTTTTATGAGGCATATGTCCAGTCAGGGATGCAATGGCAGTAACACATCCCTATCATCATGTACTTTCTGCAATCCTCACACTATGCTCTTGCTGTGCTCAGATGTGTGTTCAGTGTGTAACACTGGAAACAAATGGTTCCACACACTGACCACTTCACAAATGGCCCTACAGATGGGGGTCCCTCATGAACAGAGCAGTGTCATGTCTGTATTAAAACATGCAGAATAGCCATTACCACACACAACATGTTAAACAGGCAGTATTCTCAATGCAGCATAGCTACACTTACATGCTGTAGTCATGTGTGACACATCACCCTCCTGTCTTTAGGCTATTTCCCACTGTGTATGATGTTTGAGGTACATCCAAATATCATCTGTGATGCCGTGTCAGAACACCACATCCAGGTACCACTCACAGTGAATGTCATGACCAAATACCAACATGTTTTTCCTAGATAGTGTACTGTGTTTATCATGAGAATGGCTATGGGAACACCATCACAGCTGTTCCACATGTAGTCTGCTAGAGGAGGACTGCAATAGGTGCAGAGGCCATCACCTGATCATGTCCATCACTTACAATACACATGCTGCTGCTGAGCAGGTGTACACCTCCACATCCACCAGAGAGTGTGCGGGTGGGACAGGCAAAGTACACCAGAGAAGGGCTTGGAGACCTAACCCTAAGCATCGTCTGCCACATGCCTAACAGTACAGGGGTCAAACCCCTGACTGACTAGTCATTACTATTACATGTGCATGACATTACTACATGTACCAAAAAGCCGACATGTTGCTGTGCTGTAAGAACATATGTGTGTAGGTGAGAGACATCTGCAACAGAGATATAGTAGACATACATTAAGTGTGGCTCACATGCCTGTCCACATGAACGGATACCATTGTCACCACAACCACACTCTCTAATGGACTCACAATGACACTCTTTGCCAGGGCCACAAATACACAACCTAACTACTTTGTTTGCCACACTGCAGTAATGCACAGGACTAGATGCACCACAGGGGATATCTGGAGGGTCTATGGGCTAGAGCATGTGAAAGTGTTTGACATCTGTTGGTATGTCAATGAGGGTTATACTGGGAGTGACTGCGGCTGGGAACATCATAACCCACATGCAGACACAAGGTGCCAGTACTGACATGCATGTATGCATTGCTGCATGGGTGTGTAGTGGTTGGCTGTGCAAGATGGCTGTACAAGGCTGGGTGAGGGGTACTCCTTGGCATCAAATCAACTGATAATGGTGTGCAGTACAGGGGTGTAGTGTCTGCAATGTCCCACACAGATGGCTACTGCATGATCTACCCTGACATCCTGGTTACCAATGTGTATGGCCATAGCTTTGCAATGCATGCTATGTCTGTGTTTGATAATCCTTCACATGGACATTGCCTGGGATGTGCATGTCCCACAATACTGTACAGTGACATGTACAGGTGTACCTGGTTTGGCAGGCACATATTGTATACACAGACTTATCCCCAGATATGCCAATACTGTCCTGGTGTGGCGAAACCTACTTATAGTGAGCAGGTCAACCCTGCACCTGCATTGATAGTATGATACAGGTATTCCCTGGTGTCAGTGGCATTGGTCCATACAGGGCACATGTGTACGGCATTGTATGGCTTCTGTGGATCACATTTGATGGCACCACATACGTTGCAGGCATCCAGTGGGGAACATAGTGAAGGCACAATGTCCACAAATATGTGCCTATTGTACCGCTGTACAGGGTGCTATGTCCTCTGCAGGCTACTGCATTCACACCATGCCTACTATCTGCCATCAATGTGCATGGTACTAGCAACATAGCGGGATATCCTAGGCAACTGTGTTTGTGCATGGCACATGGCTGCAGGACATATAGCAGGTACTATTAGGGTTGCATACGTTGTTCACCAGGCCTTTTGCCAGATGTAGGGGTATGGCTTGCCAACACAGTCCCATGGCTGACTGACAGCTGTACTCCTCGTGAGGTGGTCAATGTGTCATAAGACGGACACCATATAGGAAAACTACAAAATCTGCTTACCAGCATGTCCAATGGTAAGACACTCACAGCCAACTCTACACAGGCTCTGACAGACAAATACACATTTGCCATATCCTGTATGTGAACCCTACCTACCATAACACACTGCAGCAATATGCTTTTAGGGCACTCGCTACGGGAATACTGGGTTACAGCACACCTACAGGTGTAGACCTAGGTGTCTGACAACAGCAGGATTGACAAAGGTGGTCATGTGATTTGTACAGAGAGTGCATACTCTACAAAGCACTGTACTTGTCTCACGCAGGCAGACACACACACACACACACACACACACACACACACACACACACACACACACACACACACACACACACACGCACACACACACACCTGGCATGTCTGGAATTAGAACACTGAACTAACTACTTTATTATACCACAGCATTACGCAGTTACAGAATGCACTACCCAGATAATTGGGTGACAGTACTCCCAGAGGTGTATTTCTAGGTGAGTGACATCATCAGACTTGCCAAAGGTGGGTATAGGAATTGTATGGAGTGTGAGCAGTCTAAAAGCATTATTCAGTTTTCAGGCAGATGGGGAAAAACACACACACACACACTTGGCAAGTCTGGGATTAGAACACCGACCTAATTACTTTTTTATACTACAGCATTACACAGTCACAGAACATGCTACCGAGATTACTGGGACACAGCACTCCCAGAGGTGTATTTGTAGGTGGGTGACATCATCAGCCTTGCCAAAGGCAGGTATATTGTATGGAGTGTGAGCAGTTTAAAAGCATTATTCAGTCCTCAGGCAGATGGGGACAAACACACACATGTGGCAAGTCTGGGATTAGAACACCAACCTAACTACTTTATTACATGCAGTTACAGAACGCACTACCCAGATTACTGGGTTACATTACTCCCAGAGGTGTATTTCTAGGTGGGTGACATCTTCAGCCTTATCAAAGGTGGGTATAGGAATTGTATGGAGTATGAGCAGTCTAAAAGCATTATTCAGTCCTCAGGCAGACAGGGACACACACACACACACACACACACACACACACACACACACACACACTTGGCAAGTCTGGGATTAGAACACTGATCTAACTACTTTATTGCACTACAGCATTACGCAGTTACAGAATGCACTACCGAGATTACTGTGACACAGCACTCCCAGAGGTGTATTTGTAGGTAGGTGACATCATCAGCCTTGCCAAAGGCGGGTATAAGAATTGTATGGAGTGTGAGCAGTCTAAAAGCATAATTCAGTCCTCAGGCAGACAGGGACAAACACACACACTTGGCAAGTCTGGGATTAGAACAACAACCTAAATACTTTATTACACTACAGCAGTATGCGTACCTTCATTGAAGGTTGTGCATCAGAGCCGGCAACTCAGTACGTAAAAATCTACTGCTAATCATTAGCGGACCGGAGTTCCACTGTGGCGACCCCTAACTGGGAAAAGCCGAAAGACACAGCAGCAACACTACAGCATTACGCAGTTACAGAATGCACTACTGAGATTACTGGGTCACAACACTCCCAGAGCTGTATTTATAGGTGGATGACATCATCAGCATTGCCAAAGGTGGGTATAGGAATTGTATGGAGTGTGAGCAGTCTAAAAGCATTATTCAGTCCTCAGGCAGATGGGGCAAACACACACACACACACACACACACACACACACACACACACACACACACACACACACACACACACACACACACACAGCCAACAGTGGTGGGAACGGAAAACCTGCCTATCTACAGATCACTATTACAATACTACCTAGTTATGAGTCATGCCACACAAACTACACATTTCAAGGCTGTCATTATGACCTTCTAGGAATGAGGACATCAACAAGGATGCTGGCATTTAAGATGTACATACCTGTGATCCTGTGTGTTTAAAGTAGGAATCCATCCTGACCTGGAATATGCCCATCTGTGGAATGGATGACTACTATCACTACACAGGGTTACAATGGCCATGCCCATACACCTAGAGGCACATAACCAACACATGGTGTCACTGGGCATGCTCACACACTTAGTAGCACAGGGCTGTTCGGAATGCACTATGTGTCCATCTACACAAAGTTATACTGGGCATGCTCATACACTTAGTAGCACAGGGCTGTCTGAATGCACTCTGATTCTAAATACAGAAGGCCGCAGTGGCCATGCCATTACAGTTAGACATAAAGAACCCTTTGTAATGGGCACTGGTGTTAGTAGTTGTCATTGTTAGCCGGAACGCTGCTCTACATATATCTGACACCGGTCTTATACACAACGTCTGCTGCTGTCCATCACCTTAGATGTACCATCCTATACCAAGCACAATACCACCACTCACAGTGATGTCTTGCTAGAAGTGGTAACTGCTTGACCAACACAATGAACCTTGCTAGGAGTGGCAACTGATTGACCAACACAATGAGCCAATGTCCTGCTGTAATTACGAGGTTGTCCAGTGTTTGTCATTCTGGGATGACATGACTGACAGTAGATAGGCCTTTGACACATATCACATGCATCCATAATTCAAGGGAGTGGGGATGATACCCAAGTCGCATTCACCTATATAGTGCCATTCCAAGTCAAATGTCCTAAACACAGGATAACACCCTGACACCTAGAGGACAACTGCATTGTATGCTTATGCTAACCAGTACTAGATGTGTAGCATCCATAATCACAGCTGCTCACTGTAGATCCAACAATGGGGAGTACTGACATCTGTGCAGTGAGGAACACCTGGCTGAAGGCTCTGTAGTGCACAATAGCACTACCACCATATACCTCAGAACCAGACATGTGGGCCATAACACAGGTACAGACCGCTCCAGGTGGTGGTGTCCCCACATACATAGAGGGCATCACAGATGAGTCTGGTGCAGGACACAGTGTCAAATGCTGCATTCTAGGATGTAAACCTCAGACACCACCATGCCCTCGGACCACCAACACACATCCATACATGTTGTAGGACATATAAGAGTAGACCACCATGTGACCCTTGACCAGTGGACTGTACCAAGCTCTACATCAACTGTAGAGAGTATCCATGTACTGACACAGTTGCATCATGTGTTATGCAATGCAATGATACCACTGTCTGTAACCAGGTCTGCTGTACATATACCAGGAGCCCTCAGTTATTTACAGCATTAGCAGATGACTGTTGCTGTACACCAGTAAACACCCTCATGTTTGGATATGACATACATGTACCTGCCCGGGATATGTACATGCCACACACACACACACACACACACACACACACACACACACACACACACACACACACACACACACACACATACACATGCACACACACACACACACACACACACACACACACACACACACACACACATACACATGCACACACGCACACACACACACACACACACACACACACACACACACACACACAACATACATGTAAATAGCATAGCTGTTGTTGCCTCTGTGCAGACAGGTGGCTACAGCCATTACACACATGCACATGGAATGTAGGTCCATGGCTGCTGAATGCTAACAGTACATCAGGTGTGATATCAATGTTGACAGAGGTAACATTCCCTCTGTACTGGTCACCCATTACACTTATCATATCATACAACAGTCCATGTGTCATGTATGTCATTACACATGTCCACCAATTGCAATGCCTACAAACATGCCCAAATAACAGGATTGTAGGAACTACACACATGTACATGTAATGGTGTGCATTCAGATACCATGCGTGTGTAGCTGCTGATGTATGTAGGTGATGTGTATCTTAGTACATCATGCAGTTGCAATGCAGCCTCAACATTGCCAACTCTATATGGTGATATGCTGAATGTACGGAAAGAAGTACCTTAGGTATGGACAGATGTGTGGAAATAACTAAGTGGTGAGGCATCTTTGCAGATGGATGTTTGCTGAGGACAGCTCACAGGTGTGTCATAAGTGGTCCTACAATAACCTGTGTAACAGGTAAGCAATGGTTTCGTTAACTGAAGGGCATAACACACAACATAGACAGCGGTCAGGGTGACACTGAAGGTAAATCACTTGACACCTGTAACAGTTAAGACCTTCCATGTGCATATATAAGCACTGTTGCCAAAGGAAGCATCAGTACACTTTGTAACGTGTGCAATACTGCTGTAAGTCTGTCATACATATCATGAGCTGGGCAGGTGTTTGATTCACAGTACTGGCATGTGTGATTGCGTGTGTGTCCATATATGTCACGTATGGTGTGGAATACATATCAATTTTTACTCACTCTCCTGTACACTAGTGTAGACATCTGTACAGACTGCAATGTAGAAAGCAGGACATAGGCAGGGGCGTGTATCCCACACATGTGAGGTATCTGTATGTGCGTGACATAGATGTATTCAATAGTGAGTGCCACAGTGTGTGTGTGTGTGTGTGTGTGTGTGTGTGTGTGTGTGTGTGTGTGTGTGTGTGTGTGTGTGTGTGTGTGTGTATGGCTGTCTGGTCCCTGGAGTGAGGATGTATGTTACCATACTGAACTGATACGACACCTCCCCCCATCCAGGTGATGCAATCTACTATCCATGTTGATGTCCCCGAGCTTAGGCCATACTGACTACCTGTACATGTGTATTCTCTGTGGCACGTCATGTAGGTGCACAGTACTGTAATGATGATTTGCACATAGGCAGGGGTCCTCACCTCAACAGTAGCAACTATGTGTGAGTGTATGTTACTGTGTCGGTGAATCCGTGAGTGTGAGGGTGTTTTACTGTGTCACTGATTACATGTGTGTCAATACCTGAGTGTGTTAGTGCAGTTGTGTGTTGGCATTCTGTCATGGGAATGTGTATTACTGCTTCCCAATGAGGCATCACACTTCCCACTGGCCTCTACCCTTGTAATCAGCTAGACCACTCTCTTACCTCACCACTCCATGTAACTGTACCTGTGATGTCACCCTGTATGGATGTCACGTCTGTAGCCACAGTAGCTTAATACACAGCTATCATGCTCTTGGATCAGTAGACGTGTTTGGAACGTGGGACATTCTCACTGTGATGTGGCAGCTACAAGGTGCATGCTGGTATATTCATACATACCTGTGAGTAGTCCACATTGACATATGGGACACTAACTGCAAACACTGACATCCACCAGCACGTGCAATTAGACCTGAAGGAAGAAAGCAGAACATCATGACCAGCATGCAGTTACTGTTGTTACACAAGACACATACTGTTAACAGTACAAAGTGCATTGTACACCTGTCATACATGGTATGTCTGCTGCCTGTCAACAGTACTCAACAATTGTAAACTACACTTATCTTCCTAGTCTGTTCATCCTGTGCATCAGACCATATTAGCATGTCCCTGTACTGATGGTGTGGATGTCAGGGATGCGGCCCAGGCATCATCATATGCACTGGGTGAAAATGTTTGACAGAGGCCTAGGCTGCACCATTGGATGACATCATGTGTGTGGGTTAGGGCCTTTGATCTAATTGGGCATGTGTGGATGTTATGCATGTGTGTGTTGCAGTGCTCTACATATGTTTCCAGTGTGTGCATATATGTATGTATACAGTTCTGGCATGTGTCTGGCCTACACATGGGGTATTATTGACAGCTGCAGACTGTACAGGCCAGGTTTTACAGTTCACAGTGTCTGACCACGGCCATGTGACCTGTGCCTGTCAGGGGTTGCACGGGCACTACCAGGCAGAGGCACAGATTGGGTACTGTCTGATGACACTTGTCCACTGGAACCGTGTCCCTGTCGGGATGATCTAGGGCCACGTGCACGTGGCCTGCTGTGTCATGGTATAGACAGCACAGCACCAGCTGCACTGCTGCTGCTACTGCCACTATGGGTGCAGGCATGTGAGGTAGCTCGTTCACGTAGACCTGAAACAGGTGATGTAGCAGGCGCACATCCACATACCTGATGCCTCACTCCTACCAGATGTTCCAACACAGACAGCTCACTCTCGCGGATTGTCATGCCATGGTCAAGGACTCCAACCATGTCACCCAATCGTCTAGCCAAAGCTTCAGCAATCTGCTGTTGAGCATTTACCATTGCCTGGATGTTGTTGTTTAAAGAATGGACAGCAGCCCTCTGAAGCCTCTGATCTTCTCTGTTGTGCCATTCAGCACATGCCTGTGCCTCCATTACAGCCTGAAACATGTGTCTGGTGACACAGCTGCTGCTCTCTATCTTGCAGGAGCATGTTGGCCAGAGATCCTCCTATGAGCAGCACTGGTCATGTGCCTGTGCGGGGCATCACCAGTCAGTTGGCTGACACCATGGTGTGCAGGCACACCTTCCATAACCCCCACACTTTCTTGTTCCAAGCTACCACATGCCAACAGTCCTTCCTCTATGGCCACTGGTGATGGGGTATGTGCTGGCATGAGATCTGTGTGTGGGGATGAGAGGAATATAGGTGGAATGGCAACTAATGGCACAGATTCAGCCCCTGATAACCCTGCCTGTGCCTCAATCATATGTTCATCATCACTGCTAGAGTCTGTGGGGACACTAACATCAGATGGACCACAGGAGGGCAATGCACCTACATCACCTGTGAGGGGCAGATAAGAACTGTACATTACAATCTATACAATAGACACACACACACACACACACACACACACACACACACACACACACACACACACACACACACACACACACACACACACACACACACACACACACACATACAGACACACAGACACACACACACAGACTCTCACACACACACACACACATACGTGCACACACACACACACACACACACACACACACACACACACACACACACACACACACACACAGTCACACGCTATGGCACCCAACATGCATGTGATATGACGGAAGGCATGCAACATGCATGTGATATGGCAGATGGCATGCAGTGCAGACAATAATAGTGGTAGTTATTATACATCCCTGGGTTGCACACAACAACATGCATGTGTCATAGCAGGAGGCATGCAAATTACACAATCATAGTAGTAGTTAGCATACATCCCTGTGTTACACCATGTAGACCATCACAGGTTAACAGTACACCTGCCTGATGTGTGGCATATGACCTTGACAATCACATGTAGTATGACATGTGATCTGCTGACGTGTGCAATGACATGCATACATGTTTAACACAATGGTGTCCTGTCAAATATACAGTGGGGGTAATGGTGCCCCAATGTAGTGTTGTCTGTCTGCCCTACAGATATACTGCGCATTTAGCTGATGTGCATGACCATTGCAGGGAATCATGAGGCATCTCTATTGCTATACAGTGTGAGCTACAGACACAGTTCATAGCCATGACTGTGCTCAGATACAATATATATATATATATATATATATATATATATATATATATATATATATATATATACTGTGGAATGTGACCCACGTCACTGAGGTGTATAAACACTAAACCATGATGTGGAATGCGTGACACAGGTCACTGAAGTGTATACGGATGACACCCCTGCACATCTGCAACCATATTGCTGCTGCCTGGCAACTATGGCTAGACATGGCAAACACGTCAGTACACCATGTCCCAGATGACATCTGTGTACCACATACACACACACACACATACACACACACACACACACACACACACACACACACACACACACACACACACACACACACATGCACACACACATGCACACACACACACACACACACACACACACACACACACACATGAGGAGCAAGGATAACATTGATGTCTGACACCAGCAAGGGGAATGCACTGTATCTGTGGGCTGATGTGGATACTGTATAGGTGACAGCTGTCATGTCGTGACACAGTCAAGATGTTCAACACATCTTATGTGGTGGATTGATGTCACGCCTGCACAAGATGTGCACAGGCCTGTAAGATGTCTAGTGTTCCACATCTGCAATGTAACCATACACAAAGGCCAAAGTTGGACAATGTGTAGCCAATGTACGACAGGGTGTACACACAAGCACATCACATCTACTGTGTGTGTTGCTTCATGTCTCTGGCCATCCTCCATGGCCATGTGTGTACATGTGTTGGCCAAATTATTGTACATGTCCCTACAGTGAACAGCACCTCCACCATTGTATGCGCAGCTGTCCACACATCTGGCAATGACAGTTTGTGAGGTTTCATGTCGGTGTTTCACATAGCTTGCAAGTGTTGCACATGGGTAGTCATTGTGATGCATTGCAGGTCCGACCTGTATATTGTGACAGGACCATACATTATGTGTAGATGTGGTAAATGGCCACATGGCAGATAGATCTGTGCATTAAGATGCCTGATAAATAATAACAGTCTCACCTGCAACGAGCTGCTGTTGCAGCGGAATGCCAGAGGTACCTTAATAGGAGTAACACAGCAGTATGAGCATTATCCACACCTGTATGATAGCTACAGGGTGCAATGTGCATGTTAACACATACACCAGTACAATAGACTATACTATGGTGTATGCACATGTGTGCATACACAGAGCAGCATACTATAGTATGCGGCATGTTTGTATACATGCCTTGCATATGATGTTACATTACATATTGTACAGTGACACAAGCAACTATATGGAATATAGTTGTTATAGGTGCAGTAGTGACTTTCCAGGCAACTCCAGGCTCAGTGGTTGAGAGACACCCACCTCCACAATATCGGCTAAGGCTTGTGGATGTTGTTCTGCAGGTGTCACCAGGTTGGTCAGTAGCTCCTCGATACGTGTGAGTGGGGGCTGGGTTGGTGGCCCACCACCTGTTGCACCTTGTTCCCTGGCAATTGCATTTGCATGTTGTTTCGCCCATCTAATGAGGTCTGTACAGTGTCTGCGCACCTGCTGGTATGTGCAGTTGTGGCCACCCACATCATTAACCCTCCTGCAAAGTTACATCCACAGGGCATCCTGCTGCTGTGCATCCTGTTACACATGGCTGAACCGGATATCATGATTTTCATATGTAGGGATGGGATGAGGGCCTCATCCTCCAAGCGGGTATAAGGTGGTAGCCTTGCACGCGGCATACCTGGAAGACATAATGATGGAGACAGGTCACAGTAACTCACAGAGACATACAGAGCTACAGCTGAACATACATGTGTATCGCATTTATTACGATTAAATAGTTGTCTTTGCAAATCTACATAACACTGACACCACTGACATGTTTGTGTCACACACATGTGACACTCAATGGTGAGTGGATATTATCACCATATATGTGTGTGTGTCACCTGATTACATTGCTCATACTCCATGTGTATGCTGTCTTGATGTGGGCATGTCTGTTTGCCTGTACTGGTGTTCTTACCTATCAGCACATGGCTGGATGTGTCCACATTATTGCAGTCAACCTTCATGCTGTGTATATGTCACATATAAAGACTTACACTGCCTTAACGGACATGAACTGTGACCCTTCAGACTTGCTCATGGAAGGTTTTACATGTATGTGTTTTGCCATATACATCTGCACGGCACTGTACAGCAATTCAACATCCTGCCATGTATCACCTGTGTTGCACATGTGATACACATGGGACACTGGCTAGCCAGAAGGTATTTGCAGGGATGGATATCAACTATAGCATGTACAGTCAAAGTCAACAAGTAGGCTATATGTCCTGGGCCATGAATGAATCTAGGATGAAAGATTACCTAGCTGTAGCTGACAGGCAGGTCTCTGGAGCCAGGTGGAGCAGTGCCACATAACTGATCCACAGGGTTGATGATACATTTACCATGCGGTCATCATACCATGCCTGAGAGGGGGGCGATGTGCAGCTTTGCTGGACAGGAATGCATAGTATGGCAGGACTATGTAAAGTGTATGGGAAAAGGATCTGCCCAGCATGTGGTGATCCTAGTACTAGGAAAGTGAATGTCCATGAAGTATATATTTCAGATCAGGATGTGTACGTGTAGCATGTCCAACATCACTGGGTTGGACATGGATTATTCAGGGTAGGCATCATGCTACATAGTGGAGATGGGGAATGGGAAGGCTGGTGTAGGCCATCTGAGCATGGCCAATAACCCTTAAAGGAAATATGTGATCTGATATGGTTCCATTTGAATGTTGTGTATGGCTGGACAATGATCTCTATATTCATGGATGGCACCCTGTCATGATTAGGGTTGCCACATACAACTACCTGACAGGTGTGGTGATGTAACTATCACAGGAAAGGCAACTGCCCAGCTGCATCCCTTACACACAGTGTCCATTATGTTGACTGCTGCCTTGGTGGTAGTTCACGGGTACAGGGTTATTAACATAGCGGTGACAATACAATATGTAGCTGTCAGATTGTGGCCATATGTCACACACCTCACCCACAAAGCACCTTCTGTATGTTGTCCACAACACTCTGAGTCAGCTATTGCTCCTAGGTCATAGTCATTCGCATACTTCAATAGGCAGATGCCTTCTGTTAGTCTGTGTGGTATGGACTATAATGAGGGGGAGTACAATTAATTAACCCTATCTTACTGTAGCTGGCACTGGTTTGATGTGCATGTATTATTCAGACACCTTCTGTAGTGTTGATTCTGCTAGCAGTCCCATTGCAAAACACTCCTGTGACATAGGAATGTACATCTAGTATACTGAGTGTAGGTGGAACACAGTATGGGTGATGATGTCCTATGACCTGTCAAGGTTATGATATGCAGTGTGAAATCAACCTTACTGTCATCTACATCTTTACTGCTGACATCAAATAATTTGATCAAGGTTCATGGCCTTTCAGACCAGACTCAGCAGGGTAGTAGTGCAGTACTTCCCATTATCAGTGGTGTCACCCCCTTTGTGGGTTGTGATACCTGTTGGTGTGCACCATTTTAGTGTGTACACAGCCTAACATGAAGCTATGTTTTACATGATGTGTATATGGAGAGCAACTTGTTTTGCCATATGTGTATGATACAACCTGGGATGTCGACAGGTCCCATGCAGCCTGAGTGCAGCTTGTACCTGCATAGTTGTGGGTACAAGGGCTCTGTAGTGTACACAGATATATGATTGTGTACCTGTTGGGGGGGCAGTGTGTTTATGTTATCCAAGACCCTATCTGGATTGCTTATTCATGCTCAGCACTTGTTCAGAACTTGTAAGCACTAAGTAAGTTACTAATTACTATAACACTCAATCTTCCTCATTACCTTGAGGTAAACAGGTTTTGTACCTACTTTTCTCACTTGCTTAGAGTAAAATAGCTCTTGTACTCGCTTTCCTCACTTATCTAGGGGACATTAGTTTTATATTCAGGCATGTCCAAGGGTCAGCTGCCAGTGTTCTCTCCTGTCTATCTGATGAATCTGGACATCTTGAGGCAATGTAGACATTGTATCATGTACACAGACAACCTCTCAGCCTATCACCCAACACTACAATTTGTGAGAGATGCACTTATCTAGCCAAACTGGAGGTAAAACTCTCGCCAACCAAGCCTGACCCTAACAGTCATGTGGAGAAGGTAAACATTCACAGCACACTACACTCATTACATAGTCTCACTGAATCTACCCCACCATTAACTGAGAAAACTACTCATGTACCAACTCATTAGCTCAACGCTTTCTGGAATTCATAAACACCAATGCCCTGGATCAACATATCCACACACCCACCAGGGGAAACAATATCCTAGACCTAGGCATTACCAACATGAGTGACCGGTGTACCACACCTGAAGTCAACTCCTCGTTGGTCCGATCTGACCATAAGCTGAACACCGTTGATATCCACATCCTCTCCCCTCCCCCATTAAGGGAACCACAGTATAATATGTCTACAAAGCTAACTTCATGCTTCTTAATACAGATGTGGTGATCGTCATGAAACCCATGCAGATGGACAATACTGTTACAACTGCTGAATCCTACACAAATGCACTCTATAAGCACTTACATGAGTGCATGGATCGTGCTATCCCAAACAGAACGAAGACGCTATACTCCTAATTAAGGAAGCCAATCTGGTCCCCTGCCATAAACAAACTGTACAACAGGAGGAAGACACTGTTGCAAAAGAGAGTACAATCCCATGCATGGAGGAGCTCCCTGGTCAGCCACAGTAAGAAGGTGAGATCATTTATAAGATCCTCCAAAGCTAGCTATGAAAACAAAACCGCCACTAATTCCAACAACAACCACAAAGCATTCTATAGCTATGTCAAATATCTCAATGTCAACACCCAGATCTGCTCTGAGTTACAGTATAAAGGCACGAACATTACAGAACCAACTGATATTGCCAACATCCTGGCAGATAGGTTCAGTGCTACCTTTCCCCCCTCTCACCCCCTAAAGGGCCCATATCTATACAGGAAGAGTGCAGAGTCCCTGTACTCACAATTACGCAGATAAAAGCTGCACACTCTAAAGCCAATATCACATCATCCATGGGACCGGACAACATTCCAGGCTGCGTTTTACATGAACTTCAGAATGTACTGGCTCCCCACCTATGCACCATGTTTAATAATAGCCTTGCATCGGCTTTGTGCCCCATGAATGGTGCACAGCAACAGTTATCCTACTCCACAAAGGTGGTGCCACAACAGACCATGGGACCTATTGCCCTATAGGCCTGACTAGCCTGGTCTGCAAGGCTATGGAGCACATCATCATGGATCTCAGTCACAGAGACATTGGGTACCTCCAAACCTTTGACCCCTTCCAGTTTGGCTTTGTTAAGGGCAGACCATGCCTCCTAAACCTGGTGGACTTCTAAGAGACAGTTACCAAGGCATTAGATGAGGGTAAGAAGGTCCACACAGCCTACCTAGATCTCTCAAAGGCTTTCAGCACCATTCCTCATTCTGGTATTATTGACATACCCATCCACCTGAACATTAACCCCTATGTCATGTGATGGTTTGCAAAGTGGCTCACGGACAGAACCCACACAGTGGGAGTTGCATACCCTAGGTCTGACTATATACCATTTACAAATGATGTCCCCCAAGGCTCAGTCCTAGGACCTCTCATGTTCGGTATATAATTCTCTGACATACAGGCAAGTACAGGAGGGCTTTGGCTGAAAAGGTTTGCAGATGACTGCAAACTAGGGGACATAATTGTTTCCCCAGCTGTTACAGACGCACTGAGACAGATACCTGGTGTCAATATCATGGCCTCAAGCTGAATGCCGAAAAGTGCATAGTCATCCCCTTTGGATATAACTAATTACCCATGGACTACTACATAGGTGCTAGTCCCCTACATAATGAAAAGGTAATAAGGGATCTGGGAACCCCAGTAGATAGCAATCTCTCTTTCGATACCCATAATTACAAGGTGGTTAGAATATCCTTCTACGTGACCCCCCTAATCTTTAATGGGTTCGCATCCAGAACAAAAGAGGCCATTGTGCCTCTCTACTCATGACTTATTAGACCCATTAAAAGATACAACACTCCATTTGGGATATACCTTACAAGACAACTGCAACAGCTTGGAAGACCACAACAGTACCACACCAAGAGGATTACTGACCTCAAACAGATGACCTATGCAGCCCAACATAAGAAACTCCAGCTGTACTCGGTTACATGCCACATACTCACAGGTGATCTCTGCTTGACATACAAGGCCCATGTCCAACGCAGTATTGCTGGATATGCTCCAGCTAAGCAGAGGCCCCTGAGAGCCACATGCTCTAGGGATATACACTTAACCACAATGATTACTAGGATGTGCTGGACGGATAGATTCCTGACCCGGACACTCCCCATGCTTTGGAACATGATTCCAATGTACATCAGGCAGGGCCCCTCACTAGCACTCTTCAAGGGAAACCTTGACGTGTGGATGGGAGACAGACATGTACCCTGGGGATCACTGCAGTGGCTCTGCTGGACAGAGGCATAGGGAACTAATGGTTATGCCGTACAGAGGCACAGGGAACTAACCTATGGGGGTGGCGAAAGCCAACACACTCTAGCTAGGCTTATAAATACCTTTGGTAAGACAGCCTAGTACCTACCTTTGCACTTATTACATGTCTTATGTGCATGGATAGTTAACTAGCTTTTCCATTTTACTTTGCTAACATGCTGATAAACTGTCAGGTGACTACAAGTCGTATGTATCCTGTTATTGTGTATTGTAAATGCCAATAGACATAATTAATGTTTGCCTAACATAACAGTAATGCTATGTAACTTGTAATACATATCTGCCTACAATACTGTACATTACAGTTATTGGCGCAATATCCCACAATGCAAATCATAATTGCACAGTGGGACAACCTTCGACATGTTATTCTCAGTTATACACCCATACATATGGCTACTGTTACAATATATCAACATATACTATCCCCTGTTATAGCACATACTTGTTGGACCAGCCTTGCCACTGACAGCGGCTGGTGAGGAATATTTGTGTTCAAAGCCCTTATATAGCATCCCTTGTGGTGTATGCGGTGTTTGCCTTGTAACCTACAGCAGTACACACATAAATATTACAAGCATTACTATGCTCAACAATACATCACTACAAGATAACTGTTTCTACTATATGGATTGCATGCACTTTAAATATTACAGAACAGGTACTAAATACACAGACATACTGAGTTTTCTACATACCTTATTAGTAACCTGAGGTGTCGTTGACTGTTGATTCAATCCTTTTCAGTTTGTGTTTCAATCTTCTTTGTAACGTTCTGCTGGTATATACGGATGGTTTGAATGTGTGATAAGCCATCCTTTTCTAGTTAAATATCGGTAACATGTGCTATCCTGACCACCAATTGGTGTTGCAAAGTAGTTAATTAGATGCACATCAGCTGTGCAGCTACTCCATTAGCCATTACCATGGCAACAGTGGTGTATAATTGAATACTCCACTTGGGCGTTGTCCGTTTGCTTTACTTTCAAGGAAGACGGCCTGGATGTGTTGTTTGTGACATATTTCAACAGCTATATGGAGACAGACAGAGATATATTAGCTTCATGACTCCCGTGGATTGTGTGTAATGGCTAGACGATTTTGTTCTACATGTGAGTACAGCTTTTATATTTCAGAACATTGCTACTTATGCAGGGTTTCTTTGTACCTGATACTTCTGCAGATGTTTCAGTCTGGCAAGGATGTTTGGGCAGCTCAAGGCTAAATGGCTATGCATAAAATCTTAGGTGGTTTGCAGTGTGCTCACCAGACATGTTTGGTTTGGTGTACATGTGTATCATACTGTGCTGTTAATCAGTAATTGGTAACACTTCCCGGTGTACACACAACCCTCTGAAACGGGATTAGTACAAACAAACCCTGTAATATCAGCAGCTGTTCCATTGTATAATAGCACCTATTTCACATAGGGCCATGTTAGTGTGCCTCTGACAAGGTATGTTAAGGCTTCTGCAGATGTCGTACAGTGAGTGAATGATTTGTGATGTTATTACAGATTGTATTGTAATTTGTTTGAGTGTGGGGGTGATGGTGGGAGTACATAGCAGATGCAGGTGTGTAGGAACTCCTTTTATACATAATCGATATGTGTGTGAGGGTTCCTTCCCTATTTGAACACCCATCCTTTAGTGGACTAATACTATGGTAATTGCAGGCTGATTCATTAAGGCACTGTTATGTGGTTTCTGTATAGCATGCAGGTGATGTTAGTCCTTGAATCCTTTCGGAAATACATCGTAATGTAATAAAGTGTTGCTACATGAAAGCTGTGTATTTCTGTCATAGGTATTTGCAGTCATTGTAGTTGTGTTGGTGACTGAACCTCTTTGGCTAGGGTTGCCACCTTTTCATATGGCCATAGTGGGACATTTTTGGGACACACATCAGATTTTACAGGCCGACACAAACCCACAGTTAGTACAAGGGATAGAACTTTCCTTTCTTGCCTAAATATAAGCTTATTCTTGCAACAATGAAAGAAAACACGTCCAGTCTCACCACAGAAAAGAAATATCAAAACGAATCCCAAAGTATAATAAAACTTTAATGACAGACAAGCACTTTCGCGTATGGAATATACGCTTCTTCAGATCATAAAAACAAGTGGAACTGAGCAAGTTTATATACGATAGCATCATTTCTTAATTAAATCAAATTAAGTTAAATTGAATTAATCAAACAATCAAACAATATACAATCAATCATTGCCTAACTATTCAAACACTAATACAAGATCCTATTCTGAATAGCCACACACAAATCAGTGTATATAAAACATTCCCCAGATATCCCAAAAATAATAAAGAAAATGTCAATATATATGAATACTAAAATCTAATATTATTCACAATGTTATAAAACATAAGGGAGGGGGCGTAGTGCTGTTGGACACAGAGAATTATATAGATCTGATGAATAACATGCTTAGTGACAACAGCACCTATGTAAAAATTGATAGCATCATGTTTAATAAAATAATAAAAGAAGTTAATGACACTCTTTATGATCTGTTGATGTGCCGTCAAATAACTAAAGAGTTGTATGAATTCTTTTATAATGAACACCCCAGGACGCCAGTCATTAAAGGTTTACCTAAAATGCATAAGGCTTTAATCCCCCTCCCCTACGACCCATAGTCTCTGGTGACAAATGGGTGACAGAAAATATTTTGGTTTATTTGGAGAAAATATTGAGACCACTTGTTACTGGCATTCCCACTATTCTAAAAGATACCTATGAGCTTCTGGATCTGTTAGATGATTTAGATATAGAATTATGTAAAGGGGAACATCTCCTAATTACAATGGATGTTAAGAATTTGTTTACATCCATTCCTAATGATGAAGGCATTGATGCCATAAGAATGTTGCTTCAATCCTTTACTTGTATAGATCGCAATAAGGAAATTTTGATTGGTCATCTGTTGGATTTAATATTGTCGCATAATGTGTTTGCGTTCAGGGGATGCCTATACCTACAGCAGTCAGGCGTAGCTATGGGCACCCCCTGTGCTAACACTTATGCGAATTTGGTGGTCTACCAATGGGAGAGAGAATTTCTCTTTACACATGCGTCTTTCAGTAAAGCTTTGATCTATAGGTGTTTTGTGGACGATGTTTTAATCATTTGGAATGGCACCCTAACAGAATTTAAGTCATTAATTGATTATTTAGAAACTACCAATAGTTTTCTTAGGTTTACATTTGAGACCTCCTATGAATCAATCAGTTTTCTTGATGTCTGTCTGAGCATTAAGGGGGGTAGATTAACGTCTACCCTTCATAGAAAGGAATGCTGGAAGAACGCTATATTGTGATAAGACAGTATGCATCCTCGCCACGTTTTTCAAGGAATAGTGAAGAGTCAGTTTAATAGATTGCTGAAGTTATGTAGGGATAATAAAGATCTCTCGATAGAATTGGATAACATGGAGAAAATTTTTGCTAATAGAGGTTATGACATCAATATGGTTAAAAAAGTAAGGGCCCAGGTTACTGGAGTTGATCAGGGTTTTAAATGTACGATCACCCATAAGTGTCATGATGGCATCAACAAGTATATATGTAAGCACAGTTCAATGGAAAAGTTAAAGTTTACTACAACTTATACTAACGACAGCACAGCCATTAGAAATATCATTAACAGGAATTGGGGCATACTGACCATTGATGATAGGACAGCTAAAATAGTTGGCCATATTCCTGGGTTTACTTATAAAAACAATAGAAACTTGAAAATGATACTATGTACGAACCCAGTAACTAGTGACTCATTGCATACTAGGACTTTAGAGCAAACAGGTACATTTCTGTGTAGGAAATGTAACTACTGTAAATATATTTCAACTGAACAGGTATTTATACATCCTACATTGGGTTGCTCTTTTAAACCAAGGTTTTATGCTTCTTGCGAGACGTCTGGACTGATCTATTTAGCCACCTGTTAGCAATGTCCCGTATTTTATATAGGACTGATGAAGCGGAAGCTTAAGCAGAGAATATACAACCATCTCTATGACATTAGGTGCAAGAATGAACTCAATGCACTAGCAAAACATATTTCCATGAATAGTGGTCACACCTTCTTATTCAGGGTTTTACAGATTGTTAGTCCTGGTAATAGAGGTGGAGATTATATGAATAATCTGGAATAAAGGGAGCTAGAATGGATTTTTAAGTTAAGAGGCCATTATCCACCAGGACACAATGCATATGTATCCATTAGATCCTTCTTAGCTTCACGTAGATAATGTTGTTTACAGGAAATATTCACAATGATTATTATTACTTTTAATCACATTCATATATTATTTTGGTTCCATTTTTGGTATTTGTACAACATATTTATGTATATATATATGTATATATTTCATACATTCTTTACATGCTTCATATACATTTTCTATGAGGTTTTGAAAGCAGACGTATTATGCTCTTTGCATAACATGTTTTATATATTTCATGAGCTGGATGCTTATAATAGCATTCAGCTCTAGTTATTAATATTTATGTATATGAGTTTTGACTACAAATGAATGTGTCTAGCCATACATATATTTCTTGTCATTTTATGTTGGTTCATGTGAATTTTATGTTGTTTATTATATTGATATAATAACTAAGTTATTTATTTATTTATTTAAATGTTTGGATATATTTCACTATTCATTTGTTTATTCTTTTTAAGTATTTATTTATTGAGTAGTGCAGTTTTTGATAAGGTAGGACTGTTTTGAGTATTTTTGTTTAGTTATGAGAATATATATATATGTTTTATAACATTGTGAATAATATTAGATTTTAGTATTCATATATATTGACATTTTCTTTATTATTTTTGGGATATCTGGGGAATGTTTTATATACACTGATTTGTGTGTGGCTATTCAGAATAGGATCTTGTATTAGTGTTTGAATAGTTAGGCAATGATTGATTGTATATTGTTTGATTGTTTGATTAATTCAATTTAACTTAATTTGATTTAATTAAGAAATGATGCTATCGTATATAAACTTGCTCAGTTCCACTTGTTTTTATGATCTGAAGAAGCGTATATTCCATATGCGAAAGCGCTTGTCTCTCATTAAAGTTTTATTATACTTTGGGATTCGTTTTGATATTTCTTTTCTGTGGTGAGACTGGACATGTTTTTCTTTCATTGTCCTTGTTTGTGACGAACAGTCTCCATTGGAAGGTGCAGTTTTGCTTATTATTCTTATTCTTGTAACAATTTAGTTGCTTATCCTGTTTCTTGTAACATGTAGGTATTTTAGATACAGAAAGAACTATTGCATGCAACTATTACATTACATATTGGACATAATTATGTCCTACAATCCCAAGACATTTGCCACGTTTAATATATTTGGTCAGGACACAACCGCCCAAAGAGGGACTGTCCCTCACAAAGTGGGACAGGTGGTAACATTATCATTGGCTCATGTCCATAGTACATATTTGTAATAGTGTATAGGCATATACTCTCCATATCCTTTGTTCATAAAGGTTGGCCGTGGCAGAATGTGTGATTGCTATGGTCCATGTTATACATATATATAAACACTTCAACCACTGTATACGGGATACCTATGGAATCCCGAAACCACACAGTTCCGACGCACACATTACCGGGCCCAAACTCCCATGCTCCACATTACCGACAGCGACAGTAACTCGCAAAAGTAACACGAACATGGAACACACACACACGCACACACAGACACACTGCTGCTCACCACATCCAAACAAACCATCCTACACTACTAATGAGCAGGTGGGCAAGCCCCCCTACACCCCCAATGTAGGTGTCTGTGCCCCCCACACCCCCCCACTTTAATATTCTACCTCCTAGATTGCGCAAACAGATGCATAAAGCTAACCCACACCCACACATTACAGTCCCCCAAGAACACACACCACACTCAGAACACACACTTACACACACTACAGCCCTCAGAAACACACTTACACACAGTAACCTACCTGAACCGCAACACCAGAAGCACTGACTAACTGTCCCTTAAAATCGCAATTTTAAACCTCGCGCATCTGGTGTTTCGGTACTGTGATCTTTCGGACCTTAAGCCTTGGTATGTAAAGCAGTCGGTATATGGTAGGTATCCCATTTATATGTACCTCCATGGTTATGTAGCTGTTGTTAACCTATCTATATATCTACATATACATGTATATCCCCATATATCGACAAATATCTCTCTCTCTCTCTCTCTCTCTCTATATATATATATATATATATATATATGATGTATATATATATATATATATATATATATATATATATATATATATATATATATATATATATATATATATATATATATATATATATATATATATATAACATACACCTTTCATTGGGTACATGCCGGTTTGTCCTATTTCCACACATTCCTACCTTTTGTGTTTTATCCTGTCAGTATACACAACTGCCATCGGTACATCTCGGGTAGCTTAGTGGTATGTTATTGTGAAGATTGTGTGCATGGTTGCATGTTCTAATCCTGGCAGTGTTATTTTACCTCTCAGAGCAGGCACTGGTAGCGCCAAGGTGATTAATGCAAATTTCAGTGGTTGCGTGTTCTACATGTTTATTATTCTGTGGAAAACTACCTATATATGCAAGCTGTGGTTAAGGTATACTATGTAACATGTAAACATCTGAGAAGATTCCTGTCAGGGATACTCCTCATTATTTGGAACTACATCCCTGATTACATTATACAAAACCCCTCACTGACACTCCAGGGAATCTTTGCAGAGTGGGTGGGGAACAGTGGATACACCCCAGGGATCCCGAAATTGGCTCTGCTCCACAGAGGGACAGTTAGTTAATTGATGGGATGGTGACAGCAGACACTGTTTGTTTATGCTTATGAGTGGCCTCGGCAGTTGGGCATGTACCTACCTATGTATCTATGAACCTCTACATACAGTATGGACACATGCTGATAGCATAATTTACTGTTCAGGTATTGACTTACCTTGTGCCAGTTGTGTGTACAATGGTTGAGGGCTACCTATGTGGGATACACACAGGAGACCACCTATACATGACAATTTACAGGTGGTTGTGTGTGTGTGCCATCCATGTTTGCTGTGTGTGCAGGTGGAGAAGGGTATCAGTCCATGAGTGCCTACACTGTCAGTGTGTGTGCTATATGTTCCCTCTTTGCCAAGGCATGGGCATACTGGGCATGCCTCCATCTGCCTACTGGGGTTAGCACAGGGTGTTCGTGGTCTGAGTCCCTCTGTGCCTGTGGGTCCCTTGGCAAAGGTGGTGGGCTGTGAGGGCCTTCATCCTTCTGTCCCTGCTGCAGCTGTTTCCGCAGGATCATATTATGCAGCATGGCACATAGTATGAAGATGTGGGCACACGTACCTGGAGAGTACTGCAAGGCTCCACCAGATATGTCCAAGCAATGGAACCGTGATTTCAGCATCCCAAAACACGTGCTCTATGATGATTCTGGTTTCTGCGTGTGCCTCATTATGGCATTCTTGCGTGGCTGTGTGTGCATTTCTGATGGGAGTCATCATCCATGGTTCCAGTGCATAGCCAGCATCCCCCACCTGGTGGCCATATGGGATGTCCCCCCTGGCAAATACCTGATGCAGCTGTGAGGCATGCCAGATGTGGGAGTCATGATAGCTTCCAGGGCTGCCAGCACATACATCCATGATAATGCCCTGGGCGTTGCACATGACCTGGCAGTTGATGGAGGGGTATCCCTTGTGGTTTATGTAGTGCCTACCCTGCTCACTGGGTGGTGACTTGATGTGTATGTGCATGTAGTCTATTGCACCCAGTACCTCCTGGTAGTCTGCCACATGGTGGAAGAGAAGCATATTGCTGGCCAACTCCTCCTGCATTCGGGGGAAGTATATGTGCTCATTGGCATGTGGTAACATGGCATCCAGGAACTGGTGGAGTACCCTGGATGCTGATGCCTGTGAGATCCCAATGATATCCCCAGTTGGCCTTTGGAAGGTTCTTGTGGCTAGTATTCTCAAGCTTACACATACCTTCGTGTCCACTGGGATGGGTTCCCCTCCGTTACTTCTGGCTCTGAGGCGTGGCTGGCACAGCTCAACAAGTTGCTGTACGATGTCCCTGTCCACCCTGTAATGCTCTACTATCTCCAGATCATGTAGCCCCTGGTAGGTTACCCTGGGTATGAACACTCTTCTCCTCCTCTGGTGCCTGAGATGGTTGTCAGCATCATTGTCCACACCACCATCAGTCTCCAACACATGCTGGTGAATCAAAGCTATGATGGCCCCTAACATGTACTTATTAAAAGTTCCCCGTCTATATACACCAATGGTGCAGAGTGTCTGGGAATACACAAGTGTGTGTGTGGGGCTTTCACACCTTATACTGTTATGCAATGGATGATGCTGGTGTAATTGGGTGTGTTTGTGCAATTCCAGCTGCAGGGTGTCTTAATTATTGGTTTTACAGCAGGTACTGCTATTGTGGGGCCTTTAGTGTTGACTTACGCTTGGCTACCGTGATTCATCTATTACCCTTTACTTCAATTTTCAACCCGATTCCCCTCCCATTGTCAGGCATGCATCCAGCTTGTTTTGTATTTTCACAACCCAGGATTGTGTTGGGAAATGTGTTATGTAGCTGATCTATTGCAAGTTTGCTTTGTTCTGCTGTGACAGTTCTCTTTTCTTTGCTGTACGGCACCTCCCCTTTCCTGTTCTGCAGGTAACTGCTAGCAGCCTTGTTAGCTGTCGTCATGTTAATTACTCATTTATACTCCAATTACCATGCTGCAGCATTTCCTTATTGTCTTCCCGTATCCTTCCTGTTTCAGCTGTGATGCGCACCACGCACAGCCGTTTACCGGGTTTCGAGCTCGTTTTCATCCATGTTCACATGCACTTTCAGTTACCTTGTGTGCTCTCAGCTAAGCAAAGCTATGGCTACTTCCACAACCCAATCCTGCGGCTTTGCTTAGCAACAGGCAACCCGGATTAGCAATGATCCAATGTGCTTACAGCTATGGTGGCGCACCCCTCTCTTGATGTCATGTTTACCTCCAGGCCACTCCTCAGTGTTGTACTGCTACATCGTGTGGTACATCCTTACTCCAGCGGGGTGTTTGCGATTCAGTATTACTTGACTCATTTGCATGGCATTGACTACTAATTCCTAGTTACCAAACAGAACACTGTCACAGACCCTTAGCAATCCTTGCGCCATGGTTGTGGTGTAGCATGCGTGCCATTGACTATTATGGGGAATTCATGAATTGTGTTACATTGCAGTTTTATGACATCTAAATATATTTTCCTTGTGGCCCCGTTTGCACACAGATGCACTGCGGTTTTACTTTGTGTTAGTGTAGCCATGATATTAAATGTTATTTTTTATGTGTTATGCATGTTTTTTTTTTTTTTATGGTATTGGCTATATATTTAGCTATTGGTATATATTAACATTATAATACATAAGTTTGGTCCACTTTCATGGCTCCAATTTAATGTTTGACAAAATGTAAAGCGTTTTTTTTTTTGGTTTACATTTCTGCATACTTACGCTACGTCTGCACCACTTCATGAATCGCTATATACCTTCATTTGCATGCTACACTGCTGCACATGGGGTTATTAGCATACAAGTGCTGGGAGCTGCGCAGCTCTGGCGAACGCTGGTAGTGCACATGGAAACAGCTCGTACCTGAATCGCTCGGCGACCATATTTGGCGCTAGATCGCCAATGCTACTCTGGCACCTGGCGCAAGTTTTATGAATCACGGGGATAGTCTAAGCCCTTTAGGGACATGCCTTTTCTTAAGACCTTCTTGTAAGTACAAATTGTCACACTGTGTGGCACGTACCTTCAACATAGTGTTCTCAAAGTCCCTCATGGTGGAATTAAAGGATTTATATTCTAATCCACAAACTTGCTGTGTGTCGCTTACGGGAACACAAATGTCCCTCATAATCCAATCTTTAAAGAAAACGGATGCCAAATGACCATCTGCTGGGTTGGAAATGTTTTCTTCACTGTTATGCAATCGTATACTGCCCTCTTGTGGATTTTCAAAAACAACAGCTTGATTTCCATGTCTAGCACGGCCGCCTGTTGAGTTAGGCTTGTTTGAAGCGTTTGTTTGCAATCTTATACTGCCCTCTTGTGGATTATCAGAAAAGTCACCTTGGTTTACAAGCCTAGGGTGAATAAGTGAAAAATCCTTTCTCTGAACATCTTTTTGGCTGGATGTATTCAAAGTATTGTTGCACATAGCATCCAACCTCTTGGTCAAATCGGCAACCTGTTGGGACAAAACAGCAATCAGGGAAGCTAGATCACTGTTAGTAGCTGAAGTGTTGACCGGAAAACAAGGTAAACCATCTGTTAACCCAGACACAGATCCCCTTCCTCCATTAACATCATTGATTTTGTCTATTCTTCCGTTCAAAACTTAATTACAGAACAAAATTAAATAAAACAACAGGTGGCTGTTCCAAAAGTGTAAAAACACAGTACAAAGTCAATTTTAGCCACAAAATACCTGCTGTTGCGAGTCTCAAATACTGTGCCAGCCGTGAAGCACTGCTCAAAGCCAAACAGACTTCAAACACCAATAACAACAACAAATCAGTTTGATAAGGCACAAAAAAACTACTAATAAAACTTCAAAGGTGCCAATATGAGCAAGTAGCTGCACCATAAGCCCAACACATGAAACACAATGCTCACAAAGAGTATGTTATGCCAGTCTCTTTATTGTTAAGCGCTTTCTTCCCCAGTATACACCTCAGGGACTTCCTCAGAAAAAGAAACAGAAGAAATTACATTGCTCCAAGTCAACGCCGTTTATATGCAATGAAACAATCAATTAATCAATTATTCTCCCACAATTTTCAAGTAACGTTTTTTCTTCTTGTCATTGGTTGTCACTTTGTGCCATGGATGGCTAAGGTGGAGTTTGTCTCACTGTTGTCAGTCACCTATGTTTCATGTTGGCCATGCCTGTTGGGTCGCATTTCGTGGTCTTTGCATCGCCAGTTATTTTGTCAGCTTTTCTGAGTTTGTAAGAGGAATATGTGGGCATGTCCTTGATGAGGGAGATTTTGGCTCACTGTTTATAGTCACGTTTATTTATGGATTTGTTCAGATTTTTTATTTTTTTTGTCCTTGTGGGTTTGGCCTCAGTCATCATTGCTGGGGTGGAGCAGTCAGTGATGGTGCGTTGCAGCATTGGTGGTGGTGGATCAGTCAGTGGTGTTGACTTGCGGTTGGGTTGGTTTTCAGATGAGAATGAGTATGTTTGCAGGCTGTGAGTCATATATGTGTAACAGTCGATTACCATGCACACACAGTGCTGAGGTAACAGCCATGGGGGTTTAGCGATGGAGTTGATAGCGAGGTTCAGCTATGGTTTTCTCTTGTGCCAGGAGGCATGCCCACACTACTTCTGGCATCTGAGCTTAAGTATTGCAAAGAAAGCTTTTACATTGCTGAAGTGATGTCCATTCATTTGTGGCTGTGGGCTGTCCTGTTTAAAAAAAAAAAAATCCCGGGATCTGACAAGGTGGCAGTCTTGGTAGTACCTGTCAGTTGGGGAGGACATTCTAAAAACATATTGATGATGACGCTAGGGTTGAGTTCAGCTACTCTCAAAACAGAATTAAGACAGTATACTGATGGCATGATGATGTGCTTGCTTCATAGAGACAAGGTAAAGGGTTTGATTCCCATCTTGGTTTGGGGATCATTGGCATTTTCTGGTGGAATAATGGGGATTGTGTTTATTTTATCAATCTGGGTAGGGTGGAGAAGAGGGGCAGATTTGCCATGTTTTTTCCCCTTCTGGTGTTGGATGTTCATTTCAACGAGTTGGGAAAGGAAAGTTAGCAGTTGGACACTGCTTGATAAGTAAAATAAACGAGCTGAGGTAAGGACACTACTTATTTGGTTGGATGTTTAATTCAATAAGTGGTAAATGAAGTGAATGATCGGATGCAGCTTCATAAGTAAAATAAGCGAGTGGAGGTTTGGACGCTGCTTACTGGATCAGGATGAGTGAGGTCACTCTGCCCTGATTAACATTACATGAATGTTTATGCTGTGATTAATATCAACTAGACTATGTTTCAGTTGCAATTAATAAATATTTGTTAACAAAGTTATGTTTATGAAAGTTTAATAAAGGTCGTCAAGCATCATTCAGTGTGATGTGTTTATTGAAGGGGACTGGGACAAATGTAGTTTGCCATATACAAGCTTGGTATCTGTGATTACATTGTACCCCATCGATCCATTCATTCATCCATCCATCAATCTATCCATCTATCCAGCCATCCATCCACAACCCCTTTTTCCCCAATTTGCATTGTAGTTTTTTTCTTTTCTGTTTTCTTTTCTATCTCTTAATCAAGGCAAATATTTAACTTCTCTGACTGACTATATATAGCTTTTTTTGTAAAAGGACAAGAAAAGACTGAATGTAGGAAAATAAATGGTCTGATGTGAAGAACAAGAAATGAAAATGATATGGATGCAGTGTTAATGGAGCAGCTGGCAGAAACACAGAACTGTGGAAGAAAGAAACCGAAATATCTGTGCACAGCATCAGAGCTGGCAAATTGCATGGCAAATTTAACTGGTTGAGCACAAAACAGCAAAAAGCAAAAAAGAGAGTAAAATGTATTACTAAATCTGTAAATTTTGGTTATGATAAAGGTTATTGTGTGAACTGCTACAGAGTGATAATACATAGTTAGCATTTAAAATTGAATGAATAATATTGATGAAGTATATGTCGGCCATTACAACACAGACAGACTTGTCTGCAGAAACTTGGTCAAGGATCAGAAAGTAGGATGTTGATATGAAGTTTCAAGTTTATCTGTTCCCATTTTAACTAAGTTGTAATGGGGAAAGTGAAAAAGACAGAAAACAAATTAAACCTACACCAGTTGTCGAAATCCAGACAAAGATTAGTGGAGATAATGCTGAAAAGTTAACTATGAGGAAAAGCTTATATGCTAAGGAAAATTAGTAAACCGTGGTGTTAGAAAGATGGGGCAATGACAGATGAAGAAAGTCAGTTGTGGTTTATGTATCTCCTTTGCATGTTATACCCATTTACTTTTCCAAATATTGAAAGGGTAGAAGAGAACCCAGCCACTGGGAATGCACAAGCCAGTGCATTTCTTTGTGCCAGTCTCAAGCCCAGATAAATGGGGAGGGTTGCGTCAGGAAGGACATCCGGCATAAAATTTTGCCACATCATATATGCAGAAAACTGTACATTAATTCATACCGGATCGGTCAAAGCCTCGGTTAACAACGACTGCCACCAGTACTGTTGGCCAACAGGGTGCTGGCAAAAATTGGGCTACTGTTGGCCGAAGGAGGAGAAGAGGCGGAAGGCATGCCCGAAGACAGGTAAAGGCTAGGACTGCAATAGTGAGGGTCGGAACTTTGAATGTTGGCAGTATGACTGGTATATGGAGGGAGCTAGCTGATATGATGAACTGAAGGATGGTTGGTATATTGTGTGTGCAAGAGACCAGATGGAAGGGGAGCAAGGCTAAGTGTATCGGAGGCAGTTTCAAATTGTTTTATCATGGTGTGGATGGGAGGACAAATGGCGTAGGCATTATCCTGAAGGAACAGTATGCTAAGTGTGTTTTGGAGGTGAAAAGAGTGTCGGATAGAGTGATGTTTATGAAGCTGGAAATTGATGGTGTAATGATGAATATTGTTAGTGCATATGCTCCACAAGTTGGGTGTGCGATGGATAGGAAAGAAACATTTTGTTGTGAGTTGGATGAAGTGGTGATGACTGTGCCCATGGGTGAGAGACTGGTGATTGGAGCAGATTTCAATGGGCATGTTGGTGAAGGGAACAGAGGGAATGAGGAAGTGATGGGTAGGTATGGTGTTAAGCAAAGGAATGCAGAAGGTCAGATGGTAGTGGATTTTGTGAAAAGGATGGACATGGCTGTGATGAATACGTATTTTAACAAGAGAGAGGAGCATAGGGTGACATACAAGAGTGGAGGAAGATGCACACAGGTGGAGTATATCTTATGTAGAATGGCCAATCTGAAGGAGATTGGAGACTATAAAGTGGTGGCAGGGGAAAGTGTAGTTAGGCAGCATAGGATGGTAGTTTGTAGGATGACATTGGTGATCAAGAAGAGGAGGATGCATGTGAGGCAGCACCAAGGATCAAATGGTGGAAATTGAAAAAGGGTAATTGTGAGGTGATGTTCAGGGAAGAGTTAAGACAGGCACTGGGTGGCAGTGAAGAGTTACCAAATAGCTGGGTAACTACAGCAGAGCTAGTAAGAGAGATGGCTAGAAGGGTGCTAGGTGTGATATCTGAAAAGAGGAAGGAGGACAAGGAGACCTGGTGGTGGAATGAAGAAGTACAGGAGAGTATACAGAGAAAGAGGTTGGGGAAGAAGAAGTGGGATTGTCAAAGAGATGAAGAAAGTAGACAAGAGTATAAGGAGATGAGGTGCATGGCAAAGAGAGAGGTGGCGAAGGCTAAGGATAAGGCGTATGAAGAGTTGTATAAAAGGTTGGACACTAAGGAGGGAGAAAAGGACCTGTACCGATTGGCTAGACAGAGGGACCGAGCTAGTAAAGATGTGCAGCAGGTAAGGGTGATAAAGGATAATGAGGGAAACGTACTCACAAGCGAGGAGAGTGTGTTGAGCAGATGGAAAGAGTACTTTGAGGGGTTGATGAATGAAGAGAATGAGAGGGAAAGAAGGTTGGATGATGCGTGGATAGTGAATCATGAAGTGCAGTGGATTAGCAAGGAGGAAGTAAGGATAGCTATGAAGAGGATGAAAAACGGAAAGGCTGTTGGTCCAGATGACATACCCGTGGAAGTATGGAGGTGTTTAGGTGAAATGGCAGTGGAATTTTTAAGTAGATTGTTTAATGAAATCTTGGAAAGTGAGAGGATGCCTGAGGAATGGAGAAAAAGTGTTTTGGCACCGATTTTTAAGAATAAGGGTGATGTGCAGAGCTGTAGTAACTACAGAGGGATTAAATTGATCATTCGCATCATGAAGTTATGGGAAAAAGTAGTGGAAGCTAGGTTAAGAAGGGAGGTGATGATTAGTGATCAGCAGTATGGTTTCATGCCAGGAAAGGGCACTACAGATGCGATGATTGCTTTGAGTGTTCATGGAGAAATACAGAGAATGTCAGAAGGAGTTACATTGTGTCTTTGTGGATTTCGAGAAAGCATATGACAGGGTGCCTAGAGAGGAGTTGTGGTATTGTATGAGGAAGTCGGGAGTGTCAGAGACATATGTAAGAGTGGTACAGGATATGTACGAGGGTAGTGTGACAGCGGTGAGGTCTGTGGTGGGAGTGATAGATGCGTTTAAGGTGGAGGTGGGATTACATCAAGGATCAGCTCTGAGCCCTTTCTTATTTGCAATGGTGATGGACAGGTTGACAGATGAGATCAGACAGGAGTCCCAATGGACTATGATGTTTGCAGATGACATTGTGATCTGTAGTGAGAGTAGGGAACAGGTGGTGAAGACCCTGGAGAGGTGGAGATATGCTCTAGAGAGAAGAGGAATGAAGGTCAGCAGGACTAAGACAGAATATATGTGTGAGAATGAGAGGGAGGACAGAGGAATGCTGAGGATGCAGGGAGTAGAGGTGGTGAAGGTGAATGAGTTTAAGTACTTGGGATCAACAGTTTAGAGTAATGGTGAGTGTGGAAGAGAGGTTGAGAAGAGAGTACAGGCAGGATGGAGTGGGTGGGGAAGAGTGTCAGGAGTGATTTGTGACAGACGAGTACCAGTAAGAGTGAAAGGGAAGGTATACAAGAGGGTAGTGAGACCAGCTATGTTATACGGGTTGGATACAGTGGCACTGACAAAAAGGCAGGAATCAGAGCCTGATGTGGCAGAGCTGAAGATGTTAAAATTTGCACTGGGTGTGACTAGGATGGACAGGATTAGGAATGAGTATATTAGAGGGTCAGCTCAGGTTGAAAGGTTTGAAGACAAAGCCAGAGAGGCAAGATTACATTGGTTTGGACATGTGCTGAGGAGGGATGCAGAGTATATTGGGGAAAAGATGCTAAGGATGAAGCTGTCCAGGAAAAGAGGAAGGCCTAAGATAAGGTTTATGGATGTGGTGAGAGAGGACATACAGGCGGTTAGTGTGACAGAGCAAGATGCAGAGGACAGGACGAAATGGAAACAGTTGATCTGCTGTGGTGACCCCTGACGGGAGCAGCAGAAAGAAGAAGAAGAATAAGAAAGGGTAGAAGAGGCAAAAACAATAACATGGATGAAGATTGCCAAAATCAGCTGACCTGCGTAGACAATTGAAATGAAAAGACAGCGATATATACAAGGTATGTTGTGTTGTGTCCTTCAGCTTTTCCCGGTTAGGGGTCACCACAGCGGAACTCCAGTCCGCTAATGATTGGCAGTAGATTTTTACGTGCCGAGTTGCCAGCTCTGACGCACAATCTTCAAAGAAGGTGCGCCCATTCACGCATGTCTCCACACAGAAGACACTCTAGCTGAGAATCAAACAGGACAGCGTCTTACTGTGAGGCGACAATGCTACCGCAGCACCACCACCGCAGATATATACAAGGTATAGTGTATAAAATTCAAGGAAATGGAGATACTTTTCATGGTTACTCTGTGTCTGTAAGCAACAGCACATGCTTCATTGTTATAAAACAATGTAGGATTGTTGTATATGACACAAAATTCCAAACACACATTAAATTCTTTTCATAATGATTTATATGCAAATAAAAGGAGTGCAATACTGTATATGTTATACCATGGATCTTCATGTGATAAACACAGAAGTATGTCATACGCATATATACATATAAAGAAATGCACATAAACGTGACACTACTGATTAGGGTCTTAATGAATAATTAAAGCTCTGTGTTTGTCCATAATATATTATCATACAGACTAAACTTTTTATTAATCTAATCCAGGTACATACAAATGTAGAAAATATGTTATAATGAAATGTTGATGTAACATCCTCTTTAATGACTGAAGTTCGACTTCCATGGACAATGTAGCAAATGAGTTTTGAAATATAACGTGAATCCTCTAAATGAGCATGAAACGAAAAATTGGATGGAAAATGTGGTGGAACATGAGCCAAAGCAGTTGCAAGTTTTTAGCAGCAAGACTTAAGCAGGCTAGGAAGACCATTACTTGATTGTTGTTAAGGCATGCAGCTTTTATTAAATATATAAAAACTAGAACATTAAATAAAACATGAAAATGAAAGTGTACTAATATATGTTTTTGCATTTTTGAAAACTCTAGTCTTCTAGACTTGGATTTATTTTAATTTTTTCTGGCTGATAGAAAGCTGGAGATTTTTTATTAGCTTTTTCAGATGCCTTCAGTTTACCAGTTAGATTATTTTTTATTAAAGACCCAAAGTACCAAAATACAGATTGTCAGGCACACACAGGTACACACAAGCACATCATGCATGTTTCATTGCAGAACTTAGCCATTGCATGTGCAGATGTCCTACCTTCTACAATTCATCTTGGAGAAAATAGTTCCCATGCTGTGAGTAAACAACATTCATAAGGACAGGGATAATAAGCAATAAATATTTGACTAGAAGTGCATCTTTATGGATTTCACCTTATGTCTTACTTTAACATATGCGCCTTATATTTTAAAATGAGCTTTAAATTAATATTATTTTTACATTATTTGAATTAAAAATATGTCTTGTTTTTCAACATAGATATTGTTTTCAGTAGTTCAATTTGTACTACTTAAGAACAGTTCCAGTGTGTGTTATTTTAATTTAAATTCAATTATCTGATTACTTTTTACTACATAGTCCACAGGTTACATATGTACCACAAAATTTTAACAGTAGGGTTTTTCATAATTAAAGACTCACCCCGGGATTCATGAAGCTTGTGCCAAGTGCAGGCGTAGCGTAGGAGGTCTAACGAAAAATATGGCCGCCGAGCGATTCAGGTACGATCCGATTCCACGTGCACTACCAGCGTACGCCAGAGCTGCGCAACTCTCAGTGCATGTATGCTAATCACCCCATGTGCAGTAGTGCAGCATGCAAATGAAGGTACATAGCGATTCATGAAGTGGTGCAGGCGTAGCGTAAGCATACAGAAATGTAAACCAAAAAAACGGTTTACATTTTTTCAAACAGAACATCGGAGCCATGACAGCGGACCAAACTTACGTATTATAAAGTTAAATTGGCTTAAGTACTGGTGTCATTCAAAGGGGATCCAATGCCTGTCAGCTTGGGATGATATGCTCGACAAGCCACGATGCTTCGCTAGGGACGGCTTGCACCTGTCACCCCTGGGCTTTCGGATATTGGCAAAGGCTCTTGCTACCCCCATAGTGCCTTTTTTAGGCAAGGCTCAAAAGACAAACCCACCTCCATAGGTATCACAAGGGATAAGAAACTAAGAGTAATGCTACTCAACGCCAGAAGTCTAAACCTCAAGATGCACTTTTCGAAACTCTCCTTAGCATGGAGAACATCGATATCTGTGCAGTAACAGAAACCTGGTTCAGGGCTCGAGAGCACCCCAGCACTACCAGGTTATACCTCATACCATGCTTTTGCCCCAAAACTTGGACCGAACCACAAAAGGAGGGGAGTATCGATATTCATCAAAGATACCCACACCTCCAGGTTGGTGGCAAAGCACGAAGCATCAGAGACTATCCATGTGCAACTAACAGTGGGTAAAACTGCCTTCCAGTTCATAGCCTGCTACAGACCACCCTCCCAAACCCAGGAACCCCACTCGGCCTTCCTGAGAACACTGGAAAATATGAAGGTCTCTCCAAACACCATTATATTGGGTGACTTCAACTACCCAAACATAGACTGGGAGCATTACTCTAGCTCCAACACCCTAGCCCAAAGGTTCCTAGAATTTATAAACTCAAATGCTATGGAACAACTTGTTACCACTCCCACAAGAGGGGAAAACATACTGGACCTGATCATCACCAACATGGGGACTCTATGCTCCAGACCAGAAGTGTATCCCTCACTGGTAAGATCAGACCATAAACTAATCTCACTGGATATTCACATCCCGACCCCACCCCTGCCCAGAAAACCACAGTGAAAAACTTCTCTAAAGCAAATTTTACACTCCTCAAAACTGAGGTGGAATCCTTCAAAGCCCCGGGCCTGTGGAAAATACAGCCCAGACCGCAGAATCCTTTATAAACGCATTCTATGAACACCTTCAGGAATGCATGGATCATGCAATCCCAAATAAAACCAAGACCCAATCCTCCAAAGGCAGACGTCCTGTCTGGTGGACCCCAGCCATAAACAAACTATACAATAGAAGGAGGAAGCTACTAAATGATAAAGCAAAATCCCAAAAGGGAAGGCATCACTGATCAGTATTAGCAAAAACTACGGGCACACATAAAATTGTCTAAGGCCAGCTTGAGAGAAAAATTGCACAGGACACTAAGGATAATCACAAGGCTTTCTTTAGTTATGTTAGGAACCTGGGTGGTAATTCCCAGATATGCTCAGAATTAGTCCAAAATGACAAAAATACACCGAACCCACAGACATTGCCAACATCCTAGCTGACAGGTTCAGCGCAAACTTCTCCCCTCCCCACCAAAAGGGCAAATATCTATCCCAGCAGAGTGCTGCCCCTGACATCTCAGATGCTCAGGTAAGAGCCGCCCTCTCCAAAGCAAAAACACAGCATCAATGGGACCAGATGGTGTCCCGGCTGCGTCCTACATGAACTCAAAGAAGAGCTAAACCCAAACATAAAACTACTGTTCAATCTCAGCCTTACTACAGGATATGTGCCCAAAGAGTGGCGTACAGCAACAGTGGTCCCTCTCCATAAAGGTGGTGCCTCAACGGATCCTGGAAACTATCGCCCCATAAGCCTGACTAGCTTGGTCTGCAAAGCTATGGAAAGGATCATCATGGACCTCATAAATAAAGATATTGGGGACCTACAAACACTGGATCCTACCCAGTTCGGCTTTGTTAAGGGCAGATCCTGCCTCTTAAACCTGGTTGATTTCTTTGAAACAGTCACCAAGGCCATTGACGAGGGGAAGGTGGTCCACACAGCCTACCTGGACCTCGCAAAAGCCTTCGATACAATACCCCACTCGGGCATTATAGATAAGCTCACCAGCTTAAATATAAACCCCTATATCACTAGATGGATTGCAAACTGGCTCAAGGACAGAACCCACATGGTTAGAATTGCTGGAGCCATGTCAGACTCCAAACCAGTTACAAGTGGTGTCCCACAAGGCTCAGTCCTGGGACCTCTCTTGTTCGGTATATATTTCTCGGAGGTACAGGCCAACACGGAAGGACTGTGGCTGACCAAGTTCGCAGATGACTGTAAACTGGGTGCCATAATCGACTCTCCAGCCGACACAAGCATCCTCCAAAAGGGCCTCATAGAAACAGACAACTGGTGCCAGAGCCATGGCCTCAAGCTAAATGCCAAAAAGTGTATAGTCATCCCCTTTGGCAAAAACAAAGTGCCCACAAATTACCACATAGGTGGAAATCCATTAAGTACAGAAGAAGTAATTAGGGACCTGGGGACCCAAGTTGATAGCAATCTCTCATTTGATAACCACGTGGCCAAAGTGGTTAGAAAAACATTTTATATAGCCCACCTAATCATGAAGGGATTCACATCTAGATCAGGGGAGGTCATCGTGCCTCTTTACTCATCCCTCATCAGGCCCATAATTGAGTACAATGCCCCTTTTGGGATGTACCTTACCAGACACCTGCAGCAACTTGAAAGACCCGAAAATTACCTCACCAAGAGGATCAAAGGGCTCAAACAGATGCCATATGCTGCCCGGTTAAAGAAACTCCAGCTCTACTCAGTGGCATACCGCCTGTTCAGAGGAGATCTGTGCCTGACGTATAAAGCCATGTCCAACCCGGAATTAATGGACATGCTGCACCTCAGAAAATCCAAATCCCATCGAGCTACGCGCTCGAGAGACTTGAACCTCAGCACTGAAATAAATAGGACATGCTGGAAGGACAGATTCATAACCCAGAGGCTCCCTTCACTCTGGAATAAAATCCCAGTCCAGGTTAGGCAGAGTCCCTCATTGACTCTCTTCAAGAGGAATCTTGATGAGTGGATGGGAGATCGTAGGTTTACCCCGGGTATCACTTCTGTGTCACTGTTAGATAGAGGCACAGTATACTAACCTCGAAAAAGGGCATAGCAAAATAAATTTAAAATGGGTGGCGAAAGCCAAACACATTCTGGCTAGGCTTATAAATGCCCTAGGGCAGATAGCCTAGTATGAACCTATGAACCTATGAACCTATGAACATATGCCAATGGCTAAATATGCAGCCAATGGCATAAAAAGCACGCACAACACATAAAAAATAACTTTTAATGTCATGGCCACACTAACGCAAAGTACAACCTCAGGGCATGTGTGCACAAACGGGAACACAAGGAAAATATATATAGATGTCATAAAATTGCAATGTAACACAAATCATGATTTCGCCATAATAGTCAATGGTATGCATGCTACACCACAACCAAGGCGCAAGGGTTGCTAAGGGTCTGTGACAGTGTTCGGCATGGTAACTATGAATTAGTAGTCAATGCCATGCAAATGAGGCAAGTAATACTAAATCGCAAATGCCTTTCCAGCATAAGGCTGTACCACACGGCGTAGCAGTATAACACAGAGGAGTGGCCTGGAGGTATACATGACATCAGCAGAGGGGTGTGCCACCGTAGCTGTAAGCACACTGGAGCATTGCTAATCCGGGTTGCCTGTTGCTAAGCAGAGCCGCAGGATAGGGGTGTGGATGTAGCCATAGCTTTGCTTAGCTGAGAGCAGACAAGGTGACCGAAATGTGTATGTAGATGACAACGCACTCAAAACCTGGTAAATGGCTGCGCGCGGCACGCACCATAGCTGAAACAGGAAGGTTACGGGAAGACAATAAGGAAATGCCACAGTAGAGTAATTGGAGTACAACTGAGTAATTAACACCTATTAACTCACAGTGGGCCATTGACAGTAGCTAACAAGGCTGCTAGCAGCAACCTTCAGAACAGGAAAGGAGAGGTGCCGGATTGCAAAGAAAAGAGAACTGTCACAGCAGAGCAAAGCAAACCTGCAGTAGATTGGCTATAGAACACATTTCGCAGCACAATCCTGGGTTGGGAAAATACAAAACAAGAAAGCAGGCTGCAGGATGCATGCCTGACAATGGGAGGGGAATCAGTTTGAAAAGTGAAGGCAAGGGCAAGAGGTGATCCACGGCAGCCAAGTGTAATTCAACACCAAAGGCACCACAATAGCAGTACCTGCGGTAAAACCCATAAGTAAGATACCCTGCAGCTCGGATTGTACATACACACCCTATGACATCATCAGCTTCCAAAGCACAATAGTATAAAGTGTGAAGGCACCTCACATACACTCGTGTATTCCCAAACACTGCACCATCGGTGTAAACAGACGGGGAACTTTTAATATGTACATGTTAGGGGCCACCATAGCTGTGATTCATCAGCATGTGTTGGAGACTGAAGGTGGTGTGGAGGATGATGCTGACAACCACTTCAGGCACCAGAGGAGAAGAAGAGTGTTCAGACCAAGGGTAACCTACCAGGGGCTAGATGATCTGGAGATAGTAGAGCATTACAGAGTGGACAAGGACATCATACAGCAAATCGTTGAGCTGTGCCGGCCATGCCTCAGAGCCAGAAACAACAGAGGGGAACCCATCCCTGTGGACACGAAGGTATGTGTAAGCTTGAGAATACTAGCCACAGGTACCTTTCAAAGGCCAACTGGAGATATCATGGGGATCTCACAGGCATCAGCATCCAGGGTACTCCACCAGTTCCTGGATGCCATGTTACCACATGCCAATGAGCATATATACTTCCCCTGAACTCAGGAGGAGTTGGACAGCAATATGCGCCTCTTCCACTGTGTGGCAGACTACCCGGAGGTACTGGGTGCAATAGACTACATGCACATACATATCAAGTCAACATCCAGTGAGCATGGTAGGCACTACATAAACCACAAGGGATACCACTCCATCAATTGCCAGGTTGTATGCAATGCCCAGGGCATTATCATGGATATGTGTGCTGGCAGCCCTGAAAGCTACCACGACTCCCACATCTGGCATGTCTCACAGCTGTACCAGGTATTTGTCAGGGGGACATCCCATATGGCCACCTTGTGGGGGATGCTGGCTATACACTGGAGCCGTGGATGATGACTCCCATCAGAAATGCACACACTCCCATGCAAGAACGCCATAATGAGGCACACGCACAAACCAGAATCATCATAGAGTGTGTGTTTGGGATGCTGAAATCATGGTTCCATTGTTTGAACATATCTGGTGGAGCCTTGCAGTACTCTCCAGGCACATGTGCCCACATCTTCGTAGTATGTGCCATGCTACATAATATGATCCTGCAGAAACAGCTGCAGCAGGAACATAATGGTAAAGGCCCTCACAGCCCACTGCCATTGCCAAGGGCACCACAGGTACAGAGGGATTCAGACCACGAACACCCTGTGCCAGCCCCAGTAGGCAGATGGAGGCGTGCCCAGTATGCCCATGCCTTGGCAAAGAGGGAACGTATAACACATACACTGACAGTGTAGGCCCCTACAGACTAACACCCGTCTCCACCTACACACACAGTAAAAGGGATGGCACACACACATGACCACCTGTAAATTGTCATGTATAGGTGGTCTACTGTGCTTATCCTACATAGGCAGCCCTCAACTATTGCACACACAACTACTATTTGCACAAGGTAAGTCAATACCTGAACAGTAAATTAAGCTAACAGCATGTGTTGATACTGTATGTATAGGTTCCTAGGTACATCGGTAGGTACATGCCTAATTGTCAGAGGCCATTCACAAGCCTAGCCAAAATGTGTCTGCTGTCACCACCCCATTGATTAACTAACTGTCCCTCTGTGGAGCAGAGCCAATTGTGGTTTCCCTGGGGTGTAACCACTGTTTCCCACCCACTCTGCAAGGATTCCCTGGTGTGTTAATGAGGGGTTCCATATAATATAATCAGGGATGTAGATCAAAAGCATGGGGAGTACCCATGACAGGTACCCCAGCATTCTCCAGTTATGGTTGTGGCAAGGTGTAGCACATTACAGTGTGTGGCTCACTGTGACATGGATTCCCATAGCTGGAGCACATCCATTAAGCATCACTTGGACATACCATTAATAGGTATCATCCATATGTAAACTAACTGAGTTACACATTTGTTTGCAGTATGGAGGAACAGCCATAATACAGTCTACATACTAAATACCATAGCACTTGTACAGATGCCTCAGTGGTAAAGCCACTGACTGTTTCATGCATGGTCCCAGTTCCATGACCTGCAAGGGCTGTTACGTAATTCTGATGTCCCGAATAGTGGATGTTGGATGCAGGTCATTATAGCACATTTAAGCACATGTTAGCAGGTTTTTGTGCCGGTAAGTGCCGGTAAGCATTGTTTAAGCATGACTACACGGATATGCGCAACACAGGTCTAACCTTTGCTGAATATCGCACAGATCATGGGCAAAGCTGCCCAAAACTGCTCAAATGTGCATTATTTACCCTTGTACTAATAGTGCCTGAATTTCAGTATCTCTAAGCTATAAAGTCGAATGTTAAAAATAGCGAACGTTCATAATCGCGAATTTGACGTATGTCGAAAATATGTCGAATTCGCGGTTATGAAGTTGCGCTATGTAATGTCCGGGTTTGTGTTTTGTTGGTGCGTGGTGCCGTGTTTGGATGTAGGTGTTATGTCAGGTAAGTGAGTGTTTTGTAAGGGTTTTGAGTGGGAGTTACAGTGTGTGTGAGGGATTGGAGAATGTGCGTGTGTGAGTGAGCTTTTGTGTTGTGTTTGTGCGATCTCGAGTTAGTATATATAAGTAGGGGGGTGTGGAGGCGCCCCTGCTTATGTGTGTGTGAGTTGTGTATGTGTGTTGTTTTTGTTTATGTTGTGATGTGGGTGTTGTGTTGTATGTTTAGTGTAGTGTGCGGTGTTTTGGTTATGTGGTTTTGCAGTTTTGTTTGTCGGTGTTTTGTGGATTCGGTTTTATAGTCTCGAGATACTGAAATTCGATATTTCAGCATTTCGAGGTTATAAAGTGAATCTATATATATATATATATATATATATATATATATATATATATATATATATTAAAGAGAGAGAAAGGGTGATAGAGAGATATATGTTGATATATATGGATATACATATATATGCAAATATATAGATAGGTTTACAACATCTACACAACCATGGAGGTACATATATATATAGGATACTACCAAATACCGAATGCTTTACATACCGACGCATGTAATCACGAGGCTTAAAGACCAAAAGACCACAGCAACGGAATACCAGAACTGTGAGTACTATTATCACGATGTTAAGGGACATTTAGTTAGTGCTTCTCGTGCTGCGGTTCAGGTAGGTACTGTGTTTGTGTTTCTGATTGCTGTAGTGTGTGTAAGTGTGTGTTCTGAGTGTGGTGTGTGTTTCCGGGGGACTGTAATGTGTCTGTGTGGGTTTGCTTCGTGTGACTGTTTCTGCTATTGTGGAGGTAGATTATTAAAGTAGGTGTGGTGTGGGGGGCGCAGCCTCCCACATGGGGTGTGTATGGGGGCATGGCCACCTGGCCATATGTAGTGTAGGATGGTTTGTTTGGATGTGATGGGTAGCAGTGTGTCTGTGTGTGTGTGAGTGTGTGTGTGTGTGTGTGTGTGTGTGTGTGTGTGTGTGTGTGTGTGTGTGTGTTCTGTGTTTGTGTTAGTTCCAGGAGTTTGACTGTCATGAGTTTGAGTGTTCGGTATTGTGGGGTTTGGAAGTCTGGGAAAGGTAATGTGGTCGTTGGAAGTATGTGCGTTCCTGAATCCGTGGGTATGCCATATACAGCGGTTGAAGTCTTCAAATATGTGCATAACATGGACCATAGCAATCACACATTCCGCCATGACCGAACGTTATGAAGATAGGATATGGAGAGTATATATGTCTATACACTCCACTCGTAGGAAGGCAAATAACGTTTATTCCAAACACGAATTCACGCACCAAAATTACATAAACACATGAACGCCTTTTTGAAAAAAAAATACACCAACAGCGTTTTCGTCTATTCAAAGTAAGAGAGACGTGGAGGAAGGAAGGAAAGATAGATTCCTACCAATATATAATAATAATCAATCAATAGATAGGAATAAAATAATTAATATAAATAATAAGGAAGACAAGGGGGAAGAATTCCAGCAGGCTTTAATACTGGAATATAATGGGTTGAACAATGGCACTAAAAAGATATTCGTGAAGGAATGGGAAAAATTTACAACATTTACGGATATAGAGAATATGTCAAAAATACCTAAAAAAATAATATACAAGAATTCCCAGAATATAGGAAATATTATAGAAAATAAGCATAATACCAAGAACAATAGAAACAAAATAGGTACATATAAGTGTGGACGCTGCAGTCAATGCATATATATTATAAACAAAGAAGGTTTTTATTTAGAAAGTAGAAAGAGATGGGTTTATAGTCCAGAATATTTCAACTGTGAAACAAAAGGTATAGTCTATATGGCTTACTGTGAAAAATGTGGATCCTTTTATATAAGTAAGATGGAGAGAAGGTTAAAAAGAAGGATCTACGAACATGTATATGAAATAATGACAAAGAAAGAAAGTAATGCTTTGTACAAACACAGTAAGGTTTGTGTTGGTTACAAGTATAAATTTATGGTAATAGAACAGATCAAAAGTAATTATAGGGGTGGTCCCTGGGAGGACAAAATAGAGTATAGAGAACTATGGTGGCAATTAACATTGGAAGCCGGAAAAAATCCAGGCTTAAATGACAATATAACCATCTTACCACTATTAAAATTAAGATCTGCAAAATTATAAAAGCATAGTGTAATTAATACTATTTGCCACTAGAGGGCAGCTACACACTATTTTAGAATGGCTTTTTAATTCACAATAGTGCATTTTAAGAAAACATTTTTTTTATTAAATAATTTTTTAATAAACAATTTTTTAATGTATAACTTATTGATATATTTTGGTCTTAAACACAATAGTTTCTTATTTAATAGAATATATATTACAAATGATTGATATATATTTGCTTAGTATGGTCCTAAAGTAGAATGCTTTTTTAAATGGAATGGATGGAGTTTTTAACATTTTAATCAATCAATGAATGCTATTGGATAACTAATTAAGGGAATTCATATAAATGAAAAGACTTTTACGGTATACTGGTCATCTGAAGAAGTCATTTGAATAGACGAAAACGCTGTTGGTGTATTGTTTTATCAAAAAGGCGTTCATGTGTTTATGTAATTTTGGTGCGTGAATTCGTGTTTGGAATAAACATTATTTGCCTTCCTACGAGTGGAGTTTAGTGGTATATTCTCTTCGTATCCACTGCACTTCATTGGTTTTCTGTGTTTTTCGCAGTGTTCCGATATTTTTAGTTTATTTGGTTCTTCACGGAATGGAGATGAATACGCCGCCACCTCCGGAAGCAAGGGGGCATGACGATGTAGGCCAAACTCACAAATTCATTGGCCAACTCACTGAATTAATCAACTTATTAACTCCGCTCAGCCAATCCCTTGTGGGGATTTGTAGCAACCTAGCCCACATTCAGGTTCCAGGAAATGGAGTAAATCAAAAAGAACTGGGTAACGGACAACAAGGGGAGCTTATTGGCGTGCCATTCGACGTCGGCAACCTTGGTGGAACTAATAGTGGATCCTTTAACCCTGCATCTACTCCGAACATTTTAAAAACTGGAACTATTGGAAATAAGGGCAGAAATGCTGATTTGAGTAATAGGTTTAACAATGAAGGGGCGATGGTTGCAGGTACTATAAAAGCTAATTTTTATAAGGAGACTAAGGACTGGTTACACACCAAACCTAAGTTTAATATTAACAGTAATGGTAAACAGAATGTCACGGATGGGACATATAGAAACAAATTGGACCAATTGAATAAACTTATGTTTAAATACAGGTCCCTGGAGATAGAAAATTAATATTTAAGGGAGTGTATCTCCAGGGAAATTGTACCTAAGGGATTGCGAGTATGCAAATTCCCTAATAATGTAGTATTTGATTCTGTTTTTTACAAGGAACTTATTGAAGTATTCAATAAATGTGGTTTAGATGTTCTTAAATTGATTATTAGAGAGAATATTAGGATGCAAGAGGTTATTCAAAAAGATATAGATATTTTAGACCAGTATATCAAAGATGATTTGGTTTTTGGTATCCAGGAAGAAAAAAATAAATATTATGATTTGAGGAAAGACATAGATAATAGATGTGAAGATTTAATAAATAGAAAAATAAAAAACCTGGAAAGAGATGTGAAAGAATACGAAAGCCATATCAGCTACCCAAAACCCCATAATTCATATCACAATTTTAACTACAAGATAGATTTGGCCCATAATAACAAGGAACATAGTTTTGAACCTCAAGAAGATGAACAAGCTTTCTATAGGGAACAAGACATGGAATATGATCAGGCCTTTCCACCATTACACAGGTCTGAGAGGCTTATGAACAGGCAGGGTCCACAACAAACAAATTTTCAGAGGAGAGGAGGGAGAAGGGGGAAGAGGAGATTTTAAGGAATACCCACCCAACCAACCCTGATAAACATTCAGAGGAAATTTTTATAGATGGATTTCGAAATACTTGGAACAACTTTACTATTTATAATTTTAGTAATATCAATATAGAAAGGGAACACTTTGCTTTATTTTCCAAATGTTTGAAATTCATACCATACAAAAGAGGTGATGTCACTAAAAGTTTATTGGACATCAAACTTTTTTTAAGGAAGGTTAATTTGAGTATTATGTTCCCTGACAGGAGTAAATATAATTGTGATGAATTGAGGAGGAAGAGTATTTATAATCCACCCTTACACCCTCAGTTAAAAAATTTAGAGAGAGTGATTGAGGGTGAGGTAAGGAAATACGGTGAGAGTAATAAGCATCAGTGGAACTTAAGCAAAAAGGAAAAAGAACTATTGTATGAAATAAGAAATAATGAGAACGTTAGAGTTATGAAACCAGATAAGGGGGGAGGGGTCGTATTTATGGATAACATCTTATATGAGAGCAAAATGAATACTATATTATGGGATGAAACTAGGTATACAGTGGTTTCCATAAATGAAATTAATATAGCTTATAATAAAATAGGTTTGGATCTATATGATATGTTACAAGAAGAACTTATTGATTATAATACATATAAATATTTAAAGGTAGACAAGCCTAGAACCCCTACAATATCTGGTATACCGAAAACCCATAAAAATGAAATTGTTCTACCCCTTCGTCCCATAGTTTCAGCAGAAGGATCAAAAACCCAGGCTTTAGCCAAGTATGTAGATACAAAATTAAAAAAGTTGTGGACTAACCAGACAAATATATTAAGAGACTCTTGAGATCTACTTAGGGACATATGTGATTGTCCCTGGCATGATAACATATTATTTATTACCATAGATATAGTGGATTTATTTTCTTCTATCCCTTATATTGAGGGTAAGAAAATGTTAGAGGAAATAGTATATGAATATGAAGGAATGACACAAAATGAAAAATTGGTCAACACTTGGCTTATGGACTTGGTATTGAAAAACAAATTTATACATTTTAAAGGGAAATTCTTTCAACAAATAAAAGGGGTAGCAATGGGAGCAGCATGCGCCCCTACCTATGCAAATTTAATACTGGCAAATTGGGAAGAGAAATTCATTTTGAATTCTGAATTTAAAACCTGCTGGATTTTATATAAAAGATTCCTAGATGATATAGTAATTTTCTGGACCGCTGGAAGAGAAAAATTTTATGAGTCTTTAATATATATGAATGGTACAACAAAATTTTAAAAATTTACACATAAAATTTCAGAAAATGAATTATATTATCTGGATTTAGAAATTTACAAAGTGGGTCAGAAGCTTGAAACTAAAATATACAGAAAAGATACATTTTGTAATTCCTACTTACATTTTCAAAGTGCACACCCCAAACATTGCAAAAGAAATATTGTCAAAGGACAATTTGTTAGGGGTAGCCGCATGACAAGCTCTGATAAAGATTTTAGTAATGAATGTGAATTATTAGAGAAAATGTTCATGGAGAGGGGTTACCCCTTGGATTTTATTAAACAAATTAAGAGAGAAGTGGAGGAAGGAAGGAAATATAGATTCCTACCAATATATAATAATAATCAATCAATAGACAGGAATAAAATAATTAATATAAATAATAAGGAAGACAAGGGGGAAGAATTCCAGCAGGCTTTAATACTGGAATACAATGGGTTGAACAATAGCATTAAAAAGATATTCCTGAAGGAATGGGAAAAATTTACAACATTTACGGATATAGAGAATATGTCAAAAATACATAAAAAAATAATATACAAGAATTCCCAGAATATAGGAAATATTATAGAAAATAAGCATAATACCAAGAACAATAGAAACAAAATAGGTACATATAAGTGTGGACGCTGCAGTCAATGCATATATATTATAAACAAAGAAGGTTTTTATTTAGAAAGTAGAAAGAGATGGGTTTATAGTCCAGAATATTTCAACTGTGAAACAAAAGGTATAGTCTATATGGCTTACTGTGAAAAATGTGGATCCTTTTATATAGGTAAGACAGAGAGAAGGTTAAAAAGAAGGATCTACGAACATGTATATGAAATAATGACAAAGAAAGAAAGTAATGCTTTGTACAAACACAGTAAGGTTTGTGTTGGTTACAAGTATAAATTTATGGTAATAGAACAGATCAAAAGTAATTTTAGGGGTGGTCCCTGGGAGGACAAAATAGAGTATAGAGAACTATGGTGGCAATTAACATTGGAAGCCGGAAAAAATCCAGGCTTAAATGACAATATAACCATCTTACCACTATTAAAATTAAGATCTGCAAAATTATAGAAGCATAGTGTAATTAATAATATTTGTCACTAGAGGGCAGCTACACACTATTTTAGAATGTCTTTAATTCACAATAGTGCATTTTAAGAAAACAGTTTTTTTATTAAATAATTTTTTAATAAACAATTTTTTAATGTATAACTTATTGATATATTTTGGTCTTAAACACAATAGTTTCTTATTTAATAGAATATATATTACAAATGATTGATATATATTTGCTTAGTATGGTCCTAAAGGAGAATGCTTTTTTAAATGGAATGGATGGAGTTTTTAACATTTTAATCAATCAATGAATGCTATTGGATAACTAATTAAGGGAATTCATATAAAAGAAAAGACGTTTACGGTATACTGGTCATCTGAAGAAGTCATTTGAATAGACGAAAACGCTGTTGGTGTATTGTTTTTTCAAAAAGGCGTTCATGTGTTTATGTCATTTTGGTGCGTGAATTCGTGTTTGGAATAAACGTTATTTGCCTTCCTATGAGTGGCGTTTAGTGGTATATTCTCTTCGTATCCACTGCACTTCATTGGTTTTCTGTTTTTTTAGCAGTGTTCCAATATTTTTAGTTTATGTCTATACACTATTACAAATATGTGCTATGGACATGAGCCAAAGATAGGGTTACCACCTGTCCCACCTTGCGAGGTGCATTCCCTCTATGTGTGGTAGTGTCCTGACCAAAATCAGTACAAATACTAATGTCCTACAATCTCAAGACATTTGTCATGTTCCATATTTAATGTAATTGTTGCATTAAATAGTCATCTGTATCTAAAATACCTACATGTCACAAGAAACAGGATAAGCAAGTAAACCGCTACAAGAATATAAGCTTTTATATAGGCATATATGTAAAGCTCTATACTTTGTACTGCCCGTGGGTATGTGTCGGGCTCTAAAATCCGATGTGTGTGCTGCAAATGTCCCACTATGGCCATTTGAAAAGATGGCAACCCAAGCCAAAGAGGTTCAGTCACCAACACAACTCCAATGAGTGCAAATATCTGTGACAGAAATACACGAGACATCTTTCATGTAGCAACATTTCATCACATACCAATGTATTTCCGAAGGGATTGAAGGACCAACATCACCTGCATGCTATACAGGAACCAATTAATCATGGCTTAATGAATAAGCCTGCAATTACCATAGTATTAGTCTACTAAAGGATAGGTCTTCAAATAGGGAAGGAGCCCTTACACACATATCGAATATGTATAAATGCAGTTCCTACACACCTGCATCTGCTGTGTACACCCACCTACATCTCTCCCACACCTGAAACAATTGCAATACAGACTGTAATAACATCACAAACATCCACTCACTCTATGACATCTGCAGAAGCCTTACCATACCTTGTCAGAGACACACTATAATGGCCCTGTGTGAAATCGTTGCTGTTGTACAATGGAACAGACGTCGATGTTACAGGGCTTGGTTGCAATAATCCCGTATCAGACGGCTGATATAACAGCTAGACTCACATGTAGAACTGCATCCTCTAGCCATTATACACAATCCACGGGGGCCATGAAGTTAATATATCTCTGTGTGTTTCCATATAGCTGTTGCAATTCATCACAAACAACACATCCAGGCCATCTTCCTCGAAGGTAGGGCAAAGGGACAACGCCCAAGTGGAGTATTCAGTTATACCCCACTGTTGCCATGTCATTGGCTAATGGAGTATGCACAGCTGATGTGCATGTAATCATCTACTCCGGAACACCAATTGGTGGCAGGATACCACATGTTACTGATATCTAAGTATAAAAGGATGGCTTGTCATACATTCAAACCGTATGTATATACCAGAAAAATGTTACAACAGAAAACGAATAGGACTTATATTACCGTCAACTCGGGATACTAATAAGGTATGTAGAACACTCATTATGTTAGTGTATGTAGTACCTGTTCTGTATTTATTAAAGTGTACGCAATGCATATAGTGGAAAAAGGTATTATGTAGTGATGTACTGTTGAGCATAGTAACGCTCTTAGAAATTGTGTGTACTGCTGTGGGCCACAAGGTAAACACCTCATACACCACAAGGGATGCTATATAAGGACTTTAAACACAACAATTCCACTTCAGCTGCTGTCAGTGGCAGGGTTTGTCCAACAAGTACTTGCCATAACAGGGGATAGTATATGTTGATATACTGTAACAGTAGACATATGTATGGGCATATAACTGAGAATAACATGTCTAAGGTGGTCCTGCTGTGCAATTATGATTTGCATTGTGGGATATTGTGGCAAAAATGTGAAATGTACAGTATTGTAGGTAGATATGTCTAACATTTTACATAGCATTACTGTTATGTTATGCAAACATCAGGTATGTCTATTGGCATGTACAATACACAATAACAGGATACATATGACTTGTAGTCACCAGACAGTGTATCAGCATGATAGCTAATTGAAATGGAAGAGCTAGTCAATTAGTCATGCACGAAGGACATGTAATAGCTTCATAGGTTCATAGTTAGGTACTATGTTGTCTGGCCAAGGCCATTCGTAAGCCTAACTACAGTGTTTTCACTTGCGGCACCTCCCTAGTTTAGTGTCTTGTGCCTGTGAACAGCAAAGCCATCCTTTTCCTGTGCCTCTGTACAGCAGAGCCACTGCAGTGATCCCTGGTGCACATGTCTGTCTCCCATCCACCCATCGAGGTATCTCTTGAAGAGTGCTAGTGAGGGTCCTTGCCTGATGTACATAGGAATAATGTTCCAAAGCATGGTGAGTGTCCGGGTCAGGAATGTATCCCTCCAGCATGTCCTAGTCATTGTTGCGTTTAGGTACATATCCCAGAGCATGTGGCTCTCAGTGGCTTCTGCTTATGTGGAGCATATCCATCAATATTGTTTTGGACATGGGCCTTGTATGTTCAGCAGAGATCACCTCTGAATATGTGGTATGCAAACGAGCACAGTTGGGGTTTCTGTACTTGGGCTGCATACGTCATCCTTCAGAGGTCAGTATTCTTCTTGGTGTGGTAATGTTGTGGTATTTAAAGCTGTTGCTGTTGTCTCGTAAGGTACATCCCAAATGGTGTGTTGTACCCTTTAATGTGTTTCATAAGTTATGAGTAGAGAGGCACAATGGCTGCCTTTGTTCTGGCTACAAACCCATTAGAGATTAGGGTGGCCACGTAGAAGGATATCAACACCACCTTGGCAATATGGTTATCAAAGGAGTGAATGCTATCTACTTGGGTTCTAAGATCCCTTATTACATCTTATGTATGTAGGGGACTACCACCTATGTGATAGTCCGCAGGTGATTGGTGTAATCCAAAGGGGATGTGTATGCACCTTGTGGCATGCAGTTTGAGGCCATGTTATTGACACCAGGTATCCGTCCCAGTGACACCCTTATGGAGGGTGTCTGTATCAGCTGGGGAATCAATCATGGCCTCTAGTTTGCAGTCTTCTGCAAACCTATTCAGGGCAAGTCCTCCTGTGCTAGCCTGTACCTCAGAGAAGCATATACTGAACATGAGAGGCCCTATGACCAAGGACTGGGGGACGCAAATTGTAACTGATTTACAGTAGGAACTAGGGTATGCTACCTTCACTGTGTGGGTTCTGTCCATGAGCCACTTTGCATAACATCTCGTGACATAGGGATTAATGTGCAGGTGGATGTGTATGTTGACAATACTAGAATGGGGAACGGTGTTGAAAGCCTTTGAGAGGTCAAGGTAGGTTGTGTGGACCTCCTTACCCTCATCTACTGCCTTGGTAACTGTGTCAAAGGACTCCACCAGGTTTAGGAGGCATGGTCTGTCCCTAACAAATCCAAACTGGGTGGGATCAAAGGTTTGGAGGCCACCAATGTCTCTGTCAATGAGATCCATGATGATGCACTCCATAGCCTTGCAGAACAGTCTAGTCAGGTGTATAGGGCAATAGTTCCCCTGGTCCATTGTGGCGCCACCTTTGTGGAGTGTGATAACTGTTGCTGTGCACCATTCAGGGGCCACAATGCCTGATGCAAGGCTATTAGTGTATATGGTGCCCAAGTGGGGAGCCATTTCATTCTGAAGTTCGTGGAAATTGCAGCCTGGGATGTTGTACAGTCACATGGATGCTGTGTTCCTGGCTTTAGAGAGTGCAGCTTTGAACTACGTAGTTGTGATCGCAGGGACTCTGAATCGTTCCTGTATAGATATGGGCCCTTTAGGGTGTGAGAGGGGTGTAAAGTTAGCACTTAACCTATCTGCCAGGATGTTGCCAATATCAGTCCGTTCTGTAATGTTCGTGCCTTACTGCTGTATGTCAGAGCAGATGTGGGTATTGTCATAGAGAGTAGTGACATACCTCTAGAACGCTTTGTGGTAGTCCTTGGAATTAGTCGCGGTTATGTTTACGTAGCTAGCTTTGGAGGATCTGATAAGGGATCTCAGATTCTTACTGATGCTGACCAGGGAGCTCCTCCACTCATGGGATTGTACTCTACTTTGCAACAGTCTCGTCCTTCTGTTGTACATTATGTCCATGGCAGTAGACCACCAAAGTGGCATCCATTTTCTGGTGGGTACCGTCATGGTTCTGTTTGGGACAGCATGATCCATGCAGTCGTGTTAAGTGCTAATTAAGTGCAGTTGTGTATGATTCAGTGGTTGTAACTGTATTGTCCATCTGCACGGGTGTCATGACGTTTACTACTGCTGTCATAAGATGCCTGAAGTTGGCTTGGTAGAAATATTGTATTGTGTTTTCCCTAAAGGGTGTGGTGCCAGGATGTGGATAACAAGGGTGATTAGCGTACGTTTGGATCTAACCAACGAGGAGATAACCCCAGGTGTGGAACACCAGTCACACATGTTGGTAATGACCAGGTCTAGGATATTGTTGGCCCTGGTGGTGGTGTGGATAGGTTGATCCAGGCGATTGGAGGTTATGAATCTCTGAAAGTGTTGGCCTAATGTGTCGGTACATGAGTAGGTATCCCAGTTAATGGTGGGGTAGTGTCAGTCTCACATCAGTAGTGTCTGTTTGAACTCCACTTTCCAGTACACCAAGAAGTGAGGACCGTTAACCATGGGGTATGGTGTGGGATCTGTAGCAAGCTACAGTTTGTATAGCAGTTATGGCCAGAGTTAGTTGCACTTGGATTACCTCTGATGCATTGTGCTAAGCAACCAGCCTGGAGGTGTGGATATCCTTGGAAAATATGGACACACCTCCACCGTGGGTGTTCCGGTCCTGGTTACATGACTGAAAAGTGTGGTATGAGTAATAGCCTGGTAGTGCAGGGGTGCTCTCAGGAGCCTAGAAGCAGGTCCCAGTGACTGCACAGATATCGAAGTGGTGCATTACAAGGAGTGGCTTGGGTGAGTGCATTTGAGATAAAGACGTCAAGCATTGAGTAGCATTACCCTCAGGTTTTGCTTGCCTGTTCCTGTTATGGTGGTGAATATGTTATTTGAACTGTGCCTAAAACAGGCACTATAGGAGCAGCAAGAGCCTTAGCCATTATCCGGAATCCCAGGGCCAACAGGGGCAGGCCATCTGTGCCAAAGCATCGTGTTCTGTTGACCATGTCATTCAAAGCAGACAGATACTGGATACCCTTGGAATGACACCAGAAGCATAGCCAATTGTTGAAGTAAATCATTTTTTCCTTGTACTGCGTTATCAGTCTGGATGATGGCAGAATGCTACTCAGGGCTAGGGCAATACCTGCCTGGGCTACAAGATCGGAGAGCTATTCCATGTCTCTTTACATGTAGTTCAGGAAGGTACATCTCAGGGCATTCATACTAACATGGAGAATGACACAGTCATATTGTACCTATTGAGGAGTGACCTGAGTGCATAGGTTATGTTGCGGATCCTGTTACCCAACAGGCAGCTGACAGTAACTATCACCTTGTGTAGCCTGCTGAGTGGGACATCAGTGTGACCGACTATAGAGTCACCTATGACTAATGTGTTGGGTACGTTATATCACCCCTATTGGCTGTGGTTGATGGGCACACTGAGTCTGTGGGCTATAAGTAATTGGTGTTGTGTTGGGGGATGGGGGCTGCCTGCATTTCTGCTTTGGAGTTCTCTGTTGCCTAGACAGAGTAGTATTGAGAGGCTCCGCAAATGTTATAGCTCCGCAAATGTTATAGTCGTACTATGTGTGGCCTGTGGTGGTGTAGATCTAGTGAGACTATGTGATGAGTGTGGTGTGGTGCAAACGTTTAACATCCCCACATGATTGTCAGGTTCAGTCTGGGTTGGAGAGAGCTTTACCTCCAGCATGGCTAGATATGTGCATCTCCCACAGGTTGTAGTGTTGTATGTTAGGAGGGGAGTATTGACTGAATACACGAGACAATTTCTATATTGCCTCATGATGCCTATATTCATCATATAGACAGGCGATAACACTGGGAATTGACACTTGGACATGCCTGAATATTTAACTATTTCCCACTAGATATGTGAGGAAAGTGTGTACAAGAGCTGTTTTACTCTAAGCAAGTGGGAAATGTAAGTACAAACAGTGTTTACCTGTAGGTAATGAGGAGGATTGAGTGCTATAGTAATTAGTAGCTCATGAAGTGCTTACATGTTCTGAACAAGTGCTGAGCATGAATAAGCAATACAGATAGGGTGTTGGATAACATAAACACACTGCCCCCCCCAACAGGTACACAATCACATATCCATGAACACTACAGAGCCCCTGTAACCATAACTATGATGGTACAAGGTGAACTCAGGCTGCATGGGACCTGTCCACATCCCTGGTTGTATCATACACATATGGCCAAACAGTTTGCTCTACACATACACATCATGTAAAACATAGTTTCATGTCAGTCTGTGAAAACACTGAATGATGCACACCAGCAGTTATCACAACCCACAAAGTGGAGACACCACTCATAATGGGAGGCACTGCACTACTACCCTGCTGAGTCTGGTCTGAAAGTCCATGAACCTTAATCAAAATATATGTTGTTAGCAGTACAGATGTAGATGACAGTATGGATGATTTCACACTGCATATCATACCTTTGACAGGTCATAGGACATCATCACCCATACTGTGTTCCACCTACACAACTCAGTATACTAGATGTACCTTTGTATGTCACAGGAGTGTTCTGCCAGTGGACTGTTGACAGAACCAACACTACAATGCAATCGCCAGGGAACAAGGTGCAACAGGTGGTGGGCCACCAACCCAGCCCCCACTCACACATACCGAGGAGCTACTAGTCAACCTGGGGACACCGTCAGAACAGCATCCACAAGCCTTAGCTGACATTGTGGAGGTGGGTGTCTCTCAACCACCGAGCCTGGAGTTGCCTGGTAAGTCACTACTGCACATATAACTATTATATCCCATATAATTGCATGTGTCACTGTACAATATGTAATGTAACATCATATGCAAGGCATGTATACGCACATGCCGCATACTATAGTATGCTACTCTGTGTATGCACACATGTGCATACTCCATAGCATATCCTATTGTACTGGCGAATGTGTTAACATGCACATTGCACCCTGTAGCTGTCATACAGGAATGGATAATGATCATACTGCTGTGTCACCCCTATATAGGTATCTCTGGTGTTCCGTTAGGAAAGCAGGCCATTGCAGGTGAGACAGTTATAAGTATCAGGCATGTTAATGCACAGATCTATTTGCCATGTGGCCAGTTAATATACAGGTCACATCTGCAATCCATCACACTGGCTACCCATGTGAAATACTTACAAACTAAGTGAAACACCGGCACGAAACCTCAGAAACTGTCATTGCTAGATGTGTGGACAGCTGTGCATACAACAGTGGAGGTGTTGTTCAATGTAGGAACATGTACTACACATCAGAACTACACATGTGGGGTACACAAACAGTATTTACACAGTGAGCTGGAGTATGGGCAGTCTGCAGGATTCACCATTGTGGATGATGCCCCTGCTATGAGTGCACACATTGTGATGTGCCATCTGACATGTCCATGACATGTAGTGGGCCGGCTGCAACATTGTCTCACTATCCCATAAAACATACCCCACATACCAAACATACAACCCTTTGTCTGCATAACCCTGTGGACAGTTGAGTATATGACATCTATGGGTATATGTCATATGGGACAACACAGACATGTGAGATAGATGGCCATCACAACCGTTTGGCCAACACATGTTCACACATGGCCATGGAGGATGGCCAGAGACATGTAGCAACATACAGTAGATGTGATGTGTTTGTGTGTACACTCTGTTGTACATTGGCTACACATGGTTCAACTATAGCCTTTGTTGAATGGTGATATTGCAGATGTGGAACACTGGACATCCTACAGGTCTGTGCACAGCATGTGGAGGCGTAGCATCATTCAACCACATTAGATGTGTTGAACATCATGACTGTGTCACAGCATGACAGTAGTCACCTGTACAGCATCCACATACATACACAGACAACCACATCAGGCCACAAATACAGAACATTTCCCTTGCTGCTGTTGGACATCACTGTCAGCCGTGCACCTCATGTGTGTGGTACACAAATGTCATGTGGGACATGGTGTACTGACAAGTCTGCCATGTGTGGACATGGTTGCCAGGCAGCTAAAATATGTTTTCAGATGTGCAGGGGTGTCATCCGTATGGCCTTCAGTGACCTGTGTCATACATTCCACATCATGGTTTAGTGTGTATACACCTCAGCGATGTGGGTCACAATCCACAGTATATATGTATTGTGTATGCACACAGTTATGGCTATGCACTGTGTCTGTAATTCACACTGTATAGCAATAGAGACGCCTCATGATTCCATGCAATGGCACTGTGTCTGTACTTCACACTGTATAGCAATATGGATGCCTCATAATACCCTTAAATGGTCATGCACATCTGCTGAATGTGCATTCTATCTGTAGGGACGACAGACAACACTGCAATGTGACACCATTACCCCACTGTATATGTGACAGGACACCATTGTCTTAAACATGTATGAATGTCAATGCACACGTCAGCAGATTACATGTCATACTACATGTTAATGTCAAGGTCATATGCCACACATCAGCCATGTGTACTGTTAACCTGTGCTGGTCCACATGGTGTAACTCAGGGATGCATGCTTACTACCATGATTGTGTGAAATGCATGGCTTCTGCTATGACACATGCATGCTGTTGTGTGCAACCCAGGGATGTATGATAACTACCACTATTATTCTCTGAGCTGCATGCCATCTGCTATATCACATGCATGTTGCATGCCTTCTGTCAAATCACATGCATGGTGTGTGTCTGTGTGTGTGTGTGTGTGTCTGTATTGTAATGTAGAGTTTGTTTGCCTTCACAGGTGATGGAGGTGTGTTACCCTCCTGCGGTCCATCTGATGTTAGTGTCCCCATAGACTCTAGCAGTGATGATGCACATATGCTTGAGGCACAGGCAGGGTTGTCAAGGGCTGAATCTGTGCCATTGGTTGCCATTCCACCTATACCCCCCTCATCCCCGCACACAGATCTCATGCCAATACATACCCCATCACCAGTGGCCATAGAAGAAGGACATTTAGCGTGTGGTAGCTTGGAACAGGAAAGTGTGGTGGCTACGGGAGGTGTGTGTTCACACCATGGTATCAGGCAAATTACTGGATATGGGCCACATAGGCATGTGGCCAGTGCTGCTCATAGGAGGACCTCTGGCCGACATGCCCCTGCAGGACAGAGCGCAGCAGCTGGTGTCACCAGACGCATGTTTCAGGCTGTAATGGTGGCATAGGCATGTGCTGAATGTCAGAATAGAGAAGGGCAGAGGCTTCAGAGGGCTGCTATCCGTTCTTTAAACAACAACATCCAGGCATTGGCAAATGCTCAACAGCAGATTGCTGAGGTTTTGGACAGATGATTGGTTGACATGGTTGGAATCCTTGACCTTGGCATGACAATCCGCGAGCATGAGCTGTCTGTGCTGGAACATCTGGTAGGTGTGAGGCGTAGGTCACATGGACGTAGGCCAGCTACGTCACCTGGTGCAGGTCTACGTGAACGAGCTACCTCACATGCCTGCTCCCTTAGTGGCAGTAGCAGCAGTAGTGCAGCTGGTGCTGCGCTGTCCACACCAGGACACAGCAGGCCACATGCACATGACCTTGGATGGTCCCAACGGGGACACAGTTCCAGTGGACATGTGTCATCAGACAGTACCCAATCTGCACCTCTGCCTGGTAGTGCCTGTGTAACCCTTGGCAGGCACAGGTCACATGGCCATGGCCAGACACTGTGAGCTGTAAAACCTGGTCTGTACAGTCTGGAGCTGTCAATAATACCCCTGTGTAGGCCAGACACATGGCAGAACTGTGTGCACACATACACGCACACACCAGAAACATCTGTAGGGCAGCGCAACACTCACATGCATAACAACCACACATGGCCAATTAGATCACAGGCCCTAACCCACACACATGATGCCATCCACTGGTGCAGTCTAGGCCCCTGGCAAACATTATCACCCTGTGCATATGATGATGCCTGTGCCGCATCCCTGTCATCCACACCATTGGTGCAGGGACATGCTCATATGGTCTGATGCACATGGTGAGCAGAACAGGGAGATAAGTGTAGATTACAATTGTTGTGCACTGTTGACACTCAGCAGACATACCATGTAGTACAGGTTTAGAATGCATTGTTTTCTGTTCACAGTATGTGCCTTGGTAACAACAGTAACAGCATGTTGGTAATGATGTCCTGCTTCCCTCCTTCAGGTCTAATTGCATGTGCCGTTGAGTGCCATTCTTTGCAGTTTTCCATGTGTAAATGTGGACTACTCATAGGTATGTATGGCAATACCAGCATGCTATTCGTAGCTTCAACCTCACTGTTAGACAGGCTGACATTCCAAAGATGTCTACACATCTACTGATCCAGGAGCATGAGAGCTGTGTACTAAGCTACAGTGACTAAAGACATGACATCCATACCGGGTGACATCACAGGTACAGTTACATGGGGCGGGGAGTTTACATAGCGGTCTAGCTGATGACAAGGGGCCAGTTGATAGCTTGAGGCCTCACTGTGTAGCAGTAATACACATTCACATTACAGGATGAGAACACACAACTACACACACACACACACACACACACACACACACACACACACACACACACACACACACACACACACACACACACACACACACACACACACACACAGGTATTCGTACAAATGTATTCAGACACACAGTAACACGTTCACACTCACGGGATCAATGACACTGTAACACACACACACTTGATAGTGTTGAGGTGAGGACCCCTGCCTATGTGGTAATCACCATTACAGTACTGCACACCCACATGACGCAACACAGAGAATACACATGTACAGGTAGTCAATGATGCCTAAGATCGACGGAATCAACAGGGTAGTAGATTGCATCACCTGGAGGGGTTAGGGGTCCTATCTGTTCACTATGGTAACATACATCCTCACTCCATGGACCAGACAGCCATACATACACACACACACACACACACACACACACACACACACACACACACACACACACACACACACACACACACACACACACTGGGAGTCCACAATTGAATGCACCTATGTTATGCACATACAGATAACTCACATGTGTGTGATACACACCCCACCCCTGCCTATGTCTTGCTTTCTACACTGCAGTATGTACAGATCTCTACAACAGTGTACAGGAGTGTGAGTAACAATTGGGATGTATTCCCCACCATATGTGGCATATATGGACACACAAGCAAACACACATGGCAGTACTGTGAATCAAACACCTGCTATCTTAAGATACATATGACAGACATTTAGCAGTATTGCCTGCATTACAATGTGTACCGATGCTACCTTTGGCAACTGTGCTGATATATGCACGCAGGAGGTCTTAAGTGTTACAGGTGTCAAGTGATTTACAGTCAGTGACACCCTGACCGCTGTGTAGGTTGCATGCCTTCCCCTTCAATTAACCGAAACATAGCTTAGTGTTTGCACATGTTATGGTAGGAGAGCTTGTGACACACCTGTGAGCTGTCTTCAGCAAACATCCATCTGCAAACATAGCCCACCACTTAGTTATGTCCACACATCCGTCCATACCTGAGGTACATCTTACCGTACTGTCAGTATATCACCATATACAGTTGGCAATGACGGGGCTGCATTGCAACTGCATGTTGTAGTAACACAGACGTCACCTGCAAACATCAGCTACTGCACATGCATGGTAGCTGAACACACACCACTACATGTACATGTGTGTAGGTCCTACATTCCTGTCATTTAGCCATGTTTGTATGCATTGCAATCGGTGGACATGTGTGATGACATACATGACACATGGACTGTTGTATGATATGATAGTTGTCATGGGTAACCAGTACAGAGGGAATGTTAACTCAATAAACAATATCACATCTAATGTACTGTTAGCATTCAACAGCCATAGACCTACCTTCCATGTGCAAGTGTGTAATTGCTGTAGCCACCTGTCTGCACAAAGGACAGCAACAGCTAAACTATGTACATATGTGTTGTGTGTGTGTGTGTGTGTGTGTGTGTGTGTGTGTGTGTGTGTGTGTGTGTGGCATGTACATATCCACGGCAGGTACATGTATGTCATATCCAAACATGAGAGTGTTTACTGGTGTACAGCAACAGTCATCTGTTACTACTGTATATGACCTAGGGCCCCTGTTATGTGTACAGCCAACCTGGTTACGAACAGTGGTATCACTGCATTGCATAACACATGATGCAACTGCATCAGTACATGGGTAGTTTGCACAGTTGATGTAGGGCTAGGTACAGTCCGCTGGTCATGGGTCACATGATGTTGTACTGATATATGTTCTACCACATGTACGGATGTGTGTTGCTGGTCCAACGACATGGTGATGTCTAAAGGCTGCATCCTAGAATGCGGCTTTTGACACTGTGATCTGCACCTGGCACATCTGTGATGCCTTTTGAGGGTGTACTGGTCAGTACATGTGAGTGGCCTTCATGTACGTGGGGACACCTCCACCTGGAGCGATCCGTAATGGTGTTATGGCCCACATGTCTGTATTCGAGGTATACGGTGGTAGTGCTATTGTGCACAACTGAGCCTTCAGCCAGATGTTCCTCACTGTACAGATGTCAGTATTCCCCATTGTTGGATCTACATTGGGCAGCTGTGATTATGAACACTACACATCTAGCACTGTTTAGCATACACATACAATGCAGTTGTCCTCTAGGTGTCAGGGTGTTAACCTAGTTTCAGGACATTCATCTATGAATTGCACTATATGGGTGAAGTAGCCACTCCTGGCAGGACATTACCACGGGTGGTATTAATGTGCCAGGTTTAGATTGGTACATCTAAGGTGACGGACAGCACCAGACATTGTGTAGAAGACCAGTGTCAGATATATGTAGTGCAGTATTCCTGCTAACAATGACAACTATCGACACCGGAGTCCATTACAATGTGTTGTTTACATCTAACTGTAATAGCATGGCCACTGTGCCCTTCCGTGTTTAGAATCAGAGTGCATACAAAACAGCCCTGTGCTGCTAAGTGTGTGAACATGCCCAGTATAACGTTGTGTAGATGGACACATAGTGCATTCCAAACGGCCGTGTGCTACTAAGTGTGTGAGCATGCCCAGTGACACCTTGTGTCGGTTATGTGCCTCTATGTGTATGGGCATGGCCATTGTAACCCTGTATAGCGATAGTAGTCATCCAGTCAACAGATGGCCATACCCCACTTCAGGATGGATTCCTACATTGAACACACTGGTTCACAGGTATGTACATCATAACTGCCAGCATCCATGTTGATGTCCACATTCCTAGAAGGTCATATTGACAGTCTTGAAAGGTGTAGTGTCTGTGGCGTGGCTCGTATCTATGTAGTATTATAATAGTGGTCCATAGATAGGCAGTTGTCCTGATCACACCACTGGCGTGTGTTTGTCTCCGTCTGCCTGGGGGACAGAAATATGCTTTTAGACTGCTCACACTCCATACAATCCCTATTGCCGTCTTTTCCATTGCTGATGATGTCACCCACCTAGAAGTACACCTCTGGGAGTGCTGTGTGCCAGTAATCTCAATAGCGCATTTTGTAACTCCATAATGCTGTAATGTGATAAGGTAGTTAGGTCTGTGTTCTAATCCCAGCCATGCCAACTGTTTGTGTGTGTGTGTCTCCATCTGCTGGAGACAGAAATATGCGTTTAGACTGCTCACACTCCATAATATCCCTATCGCCGTCTTTTCCAATGCTAATGATATCACCCACCTAGAAGTATGCCTCTTTGAGTGCTGTGTCCCAATAATCTTGGTAGTGCGTTCTGTAACTGCATAATGCTGTAGTGTGATAAGGTAGTTAGGTCTGTGTTCTAATACCAGCCATGCCAACTGTGTGCGTGTGTGTGTCCATCTGCCTGGGGACAGAAATATGCTTTTAGACTGCTCACACTCCATACAATCCCTATCACCGTCTTTTCCATTGCTGATGATGTCACGCACCTAGAAGTAAGCCTCTGGGAGTGCTGTGTCCCAGTAATCTCGGTAGCGCATTCTATAACTGCGTGTGATAAGGTAGTTAGGTCTGTGTTCTAATCCCAGCCATGCCAACTGTGTATGTCTTCATCTGCCTGAGGACAGAATAATGCTTTTAGACTGCTCACACTCCATACAATCCCTATCGCCGACTTTTTCATTGCTGATGATGTTACCCACCTAGAAGTACACCTCTGGGAATGTTGTGTCCCAGTAATCTTGGTAGCATGCTCTGTAACTGCGTAATGCTGTAGTGTGATAGAATAGACAGGAAGGTGTTCTATTCCAAGGCATGATAGGTGTGTGTGTGTTGGTGTCTATGAGTGGCTAGCTCCAGGATGTATTGAGGAGTGTGTTTTGTTGTTTTCCTATATAGTGTCCATAAATGTCACAATCGGCCAAGAGACTGGGTTGGCAAGACATACACATACATTTGGCAATAGGTCTGGTGAGTAATGTCAGCAGCCCTAATCTTACCCTTAATACAGTCTGAACTCATGTGATGCATAGAAACACACTTGCCTTGATATTAACACCAGCACATAATGCAGGAGGTGCATGTGGTTTCCTTTTCATTCTTGTCTAATGCTTTGGTGTCACGTGGTCTGCTGTTGAGAGATATATTCTATGTCTACTTATGTGTGTGTATATGTATATGTGTGTGTGTGTATATATATATATATATATATATATATATATATATATATATATATATATATGTATATATATATATATATATATATATATATATATATGTATATATATATATATATATATATATATATATGTGTGGACATTAGCACACATAAATCTACATGATGGAATACATTTCCTATACTGTTGAATGCCTGTGCTGGATGATTAGGTTCATAGGCTAGTACAAGGCTAACTGCCCTTGCGAGCCATTTTAAGCCTAGCCATTTATCCCCTGTGAGATTCAAACCCTGTACCTTGTGTTTGTAAGGCAAACACCTTAACCATTAGGCCACCATCCCAACCAATCTGTAAGTGATAACCACAGATGTATGTACATCTGCCCTGGCTTAGTGGTAAAGCACATCATCTGTGGTATGCAGGGTCCCAGGTTCGAGCCGTACAGAGACCGTTTTTTTTGTTGCTGGGAAGAACAGGGGACATCAAAACATCAAATATGGTGATAGTATGGCACTTTTAACCAGTTGTGTGCGGATCTGTGCAAGAGTAAGCAGTGGTTATTTTTGGGGAGGCTCAGTATGGGTCATGTAACTATGTATTAGAAGACAATACTATGCAAACGAGGTGGAAAATAGTGAATCCTGTTTATCCCCAGGGTGTGATGCAGATCCCAAGAGTGTATGTGTATAGATAGCCGGGTGCAGGACTCGAATATATGGGGGGTGTCAGGCATATTGTATGTACATTGGAGCGGTGTGTCTTGGGATTGCTCCTGCCTTAGCACGCCTAAGCTAGGGGTGTGTCTATACCTGTCTAGTGCAATTGGGAGGGCAACAGCAGTAGGGGAGTAGTCAAGGTGAACAAGTTGGGCAAACAGGTGATAATTATCACAATCAGCAGATTACAGGCCCAGCCCAGCACAGAACATTACAATAAAGTGAGCAAGCACCATACCCTCAGGTTTTTCCACATTCTACACCACTGGTCTATACATGCGGGGAAATTTTACAAAACAATCCAACGAAATGAGAAGGGTTGCAGCAGGCAACATAGACCAACATGTGCAGGAGGCTGAGGGTGGTGAGGATGGGAATGCTGCCTAACAACCCTCAGTGAGGAGACAGAGAAGACTGTACAGACCCAGGGTAACCTACCAGGGGATACATGTGCTGGAGATAGTGGAGCACTATGGGGTGGACAGAGACCTCCTACAGCAGATTGTTGAGCTGTGCCGGCCACACCTGACACATCGAACAGGTTGAAGGAAACCCATCCCAGTGGATACCAAGGTATGTGTAGGCATAGGTATACTAGCCACAGGTACCTCCCGAAGCACAACTGGGATATCATGGGGATCTCACAGGCATCTGCATCCAGAGCATTCCACCAGTCCCTGGATGCCATGTCACCACATGCCAGTGAGCACGTACATTTCCTCAACACACGTGAGGTGTTGACCAGCAATATGCATCTCTTCCACCAAATGGCAGACTACCATGGGATAGTGGGTGCTATAGCCTGCATGCACATATGCATCAAAGCACCACCTGGTGAGTGGGGTAAGGCCTACATTAATCGCAGGGGCATCCCCTCCATCAACTGCCAGTGAATGTGTGTGCTGGCTGCCCTGGAGCTATGGATTCGCCGATATATGGCATCTGCATGCAGCTGTACCACAGTTTGCCTAATGGGACATCCTATGGTCACCGCATGGGGCAGGGCCACACAGCCCCCACCAATGCCAAGGCCTGTGTCCAGTAATGACCTGGCCTTGTCAAAGAGGCAACGTATAGCATATGCACTGACACTGTAGGTACCCAGGGAATGTCACCCTCTTTGATTTGCACAGACAGTAAAAGGGATGCCAAACATGACACTACCTGTGCTCAGCCATGTAAGCATCCGACATAGGCAGCCCTCCAGCACCATCCCAGGTCTGGCACACCCACAAGGTAAGTCAATCAACCGTAGCACATACCGGGGTCACCATAGTAGCCAGTAGTACACAGGGTGTCCTAACCCACTACGGGTAATGGGCTGAGCATCATGTGTGTCCATACAGCCCACACATGTCTCAATCAGCTGGACAGGTGTAGACCAACACAGACAAATGCTGTGCAATGGCCTCTGAATATGCCCAATGGATAACCCCCCCACACACACAGACAAACACAGACAGACTACAGCAGGACAGGCAGTTGGATGTAGGTTGTGAAGGCTAGGACGTCTGAAACTAATATGTTGCTAATTGTACCTGACATACCAGTACAGTAGTAGCAAAAGTACAACTGTCAGCTGTGCCCCTCTTCCAACGCACATTATGCACCCCCGGTGCTGTGTAGGAATGTGATACAGTGGATGTGTGTACAACGCAGAGTCGGCACCACAGTACTGACTACCTTGGGCATGCTCATAACATGAAGGTATATGGGCAATGTCGAATGGTCATACTGGGCGGGTCACACATGTAACAACAAGCAGGCCAGGTCTGCAGACACCAGTGATCCGGATATATCTGCTTTGCATATTTGCCATGGTGTATTGGTAATTCACATTAGCTGTGTGCACAGGTGTTGCTACCAACACTTGCAAAGGACGATTTATTGTTTTGCGGCCAGAACAAGGCCATTGCGAGTGAGTGAGTAAGGCATACTGCAGTGCAGGTTGGGGGGTTGGGTTTCAAACATGCTTACACCCGCTTGCTCCTCTTGCACATGCACCCCATTGGTGTTTGCATTTGTCACCACCACGACCGCGGTGCCTCCTTGATGCCTATATTACATGACTATTACACTAGACAGTCGGACTACATGACCATTACATTAGGCTGGCATGGCGCATGCCAACTGTACGGAATCAGCGGCCTGTCCAGTGAGTTAATCATATTATATGCGTGTTCCTCATACAATCTGCTCCCATCTGGCTGATACATGGGAACTGATACTCTGCAATGCAGACAAGTAAATGTGTTTTGGGAACCACATCTGTCTGCCGGGTCATGCTACTGCATACCTATTGTAGGTTTTCCACCTCTTAAATTGGCCAAGGTGAGACTTTAGGATTAACACCTGTCCCACTTTGCGTGGGACAGTCCCTCCTTAGGTGTATGTGTCATGCGAAAATAATCTAGACAGCAAATGTCCTGATTACAGGACAATATTATATTCTACATTTCTCTAATAGTTGCATGTAACAGTTATTGTATATATGACACTTCTATATGTTATGTGAAGTAGCATAAGCAACTTGACTGCTGCTAGACTAAGCTTTTATTTGTGCTAATACGTATAGTTCTGTACTATGCACGGCTGTAGGTATGTTCTAACCTGGTACATCTGACATTTCTATGGAGCAGGTCCTACTTTGGCCATTTGGAAAGGTGGCAGCCCTATAGGACCTATATGTAGAGATGTCAGATTTGGCAAGGCAACACATACCCACAGCTAGTAGAAAACAAACTACTTCACCGGTTTGCTTAAGTAAAGGTTATTCTTGTAGCATTATAGTTGCTAATACTGTTTCCTAAAACATCTAGGTATTTCAGATACAACATAATAATTTTATGCAACCACTACAGACAATATATGGATTCTTTGCCCTAAATCACAGGCCATGTGCAATAATAACATTTATTTTGCAGGACACAACTGCCCAAAGGGGACTGTCCCTTGCAAAGGTGAACAGGTGCTAACCCCAACCTCTTATGCTATCATCTACCTAAGGTAGTCATAGGAATATGCACTTTCCATCACTAGCAGACCTCACATACGAATGGGGGAGAATGAACACTGAATCAGGGACACTGCATAACACCCTCAGGGACACATTTAGATGACTGGTACTATTAACTTGACACATTGACAGTCCCAGAGCATATGTATTTATACACATTTTTCGAGGTACATGCTGTTTATGACTCATACATGTTGTCATTAGACATGACGTGTATTCCACCACCTGTCCACCTAATTTCACTAGTTCTGGAAGGGTTTAGTTGGGACTGTGTTAGATTATGATTCATAATCATAGACGTCCATGATAATCGGGTACAGTTCACTGATATAGTCCCTATGTGTTCCCCCAATGGTTTACAGACTATCCAGTAGATGTGCTCTTAAGGTGTGGGAGGTATGGGCGTCTGCTATACCTACATAGGAATATTAATTACTTCCATGGGGCGGGCCTAATACATCTCTGCCAACCAACACCTACACACTTAGGCCCATTATTGCATACGCATGATTCCCCTACCTGACACCCCTCTACAGCACTCATCCTTACTGTGAACGCAGCTGGGGTATGAACACACCCCTACACACTGCCCACTCTCCCCATGTCGGGACACATGTCGTACATTTTGTCAACCCATGTGTTATCAGACTTGCACAACCTACTGTTCCGTGTACAGCTACAACCTGGTCACATCAATCATTACTGGGTTGCCTAAAAGGGAAATTTTTCATGTCCCACAATGGACCCCATCATCCATGTTTAAAGTGTAGACCTTGCAGATCTCTCCCACTGGTAGTTTCCTGCCTGTGGTCTGGAAAGCAGCGGTGTATTTACCTTTATTGCGTGTCTGTATGTCTCACCAGCCTAGCTGGGGGCATGTGGGAGGTAGACGTTAGTTTATTGGACCTCCCACTAACATATGCCCGGTCTGAATATATGTTACTCGTAATTGCTGTAACGTAAACTAGGTATGTACATGTGTATATCTGCAGTAACATATATATATATATATATATATATATATATATATATATATATATACATATATTTATATATATATACATATATATATATATATATATATATATATATATATATATATATATATATATACATCTATGTGTCCGTTGACCAATACATTTCCTGGCCATACGCACTTATACATGCGTATTGGGTTTTATATATGCTTCACCAGCATACTATTGCCTTCACTCTGGTTATCTTGTAATCGGTATTTAGCATGTTATACAGTGGACAGATATCGCAATATCTTCATGTACAGATTACTGATGGTAATTGGGATGTGATACAGTGTCATCTGACCTGTTCCTTGTCTGCACAGCCTATTATTCCAGTTACTGTATTTGTTTGTCTGTGCACATTCATATTATTTATGTCAATAAATGGAGTGCATGTGTTACAGAGAATGTACTTCAACATATTGTTGTCTGCATGTGCGTATGCATATATACCTATTACGTACTAGCTGACCTACACGGGGTGGTCCACTGGAACAGGCGCAACCAACCCTGGCACTCCTGGATCCATAATCACATAGCCATAGTTCCTTCACCCCACCCGTGTTGTTTCCACGCGTAACAGCCATTATCCATATATGTGCAGCCATGACACACCTTTACACATTGCCCTCTCCAGAGCGTTTAGGGCCCTACACACATTTTGTACCACCTCGTGTATTCACAGGGTCTCCCGCCATTTATATTTGCACATACATGCCTTTCCTGGTGTTATGGATTATGGTCATTTGCGGTTTACAAGTGTAGGTGGTCACAACACGAACTACATTCCGTCTGTGTGTAATGTAGATGTAGCAGTTCAACGATGTTATGCCCACTGGTAGAACCCTGCCTCTGGTGTGAATAGCGGTGCTCTGCTCAGTCTTGGGCAGCTTTATCTGACATACGCTGCAAGCACTATATAATACCTTAGTTGCTCTAGATTCCCTTTACAACCCTTGTGTATGCTTTATTCTTACAACGTTCATTCTTCAAAAATATATATATATATTTATATATATATTTCATGTCTGTGGATGTATATCTATACACACACATATGTATATATATATATATATATATATATATATATATATATATATATCTATATATATTACATCTGTACATAAAAACATACATTTGCTACGCTGGGAGCTGCTTACACCCGCGCTGGTGCACTCGCATATGCTTACTGTGAGTTACATATGTTTACTGCCGCTTCTTTGTGCTTACATGTGCCTTATTCATTATGACAGTACCACTTTGATTGCAGGAATCCGGTTAATGGCCCCATGCGAAACACACGTTCATCTTTACATGTTTAAATGTTGGCTTTACAGCACAGCGACTTTCATTCCACAAGAAACTGATATGTGCTATAGTCGAACTTGAACTAGGAATGCCTTTACGTTAGGCAGATGCTCTAACCACTACACTATTGGTGTTCTGCTTCATATATATATATATATATATATATATATATATATATATATATATATATATATATATATATATATACCCATGGTTCATAGCTACCCGAACACACGCCTCAACGCTTCACTTACACAGCAGGCATCTATTCTCCTGCTGGGAAAACCGCAGTGCTACACATGCACCATTCCCTATTCCCTACTGCTCTGGACCTGTGCTGCATGTTTACTCACTCCGAGGATATTCAGAACTCCAAAGCTTATAGTCCTGGCACATACATGTGTTTGATTGTCAGGTTGTTCATGTGGTCATCCAGGTTTAGGCTTGTCTGACTGGAGACCGGACCAGTCCTGTACCTATTTGAAAGTCAGAATTAGCACGTGGACAGAGTTAGTCCCAATGTTACCATTCTACCTGTGTTTACAGATGCAGGGGTTTGCCCACCTCTGACCAGCTTATTATGTCGGCACTACATAATACGGGGTGTGGGGGTTCCACTGGTGTTTCCCTTCACATTCGTTACAACTGCTTTATTCTGACCATGTTCATTCATTCACACACACATATATATATATATATATATATATATATATATATATATATATATATATATATATATATATATATATATATATATCTGTCTGTACATACACATACATATACACCTACATACCTATTTACATTTCCCATACTGTTGAATGTCCGCCGTGCATCCCCGCTGCCTTTATCTCCCTATATCCAACCAACATTATTCTGGCCATCACATAAAATTAGCGGCCCTTGCATGGCTTGGACCCAGAAACAGACACACCTTAGTCACCGGTTTGACCACTACACCATCCGTTGTACATTCTGCATGGATGGTAGCTAGGATATATGACTTCACTACAGGTATTCAACAGTACTGGCAACAAATCTGACAGTTGGTTGGTGTACATATGTGTAAGGACCTCTCAACCACTCAGGGACTAATTTCAACAGTAACAGGGACAAGGCAAGGACATTTCAGGGACAATCACGAACACTTTTACAATATTTGTACTATTAACTTGAAAAGTGTTGACAGATTCACAGCATATGTATTAATACTTATTTTCTGAAGTAGAAGACATCTATTACTCTTAATTATTGTCATTATTCATTCAGTGTCATTCAGCACCTTTCCTCCAAAGGTCACTGGTTTTAGGGGGGATTAAGAGGATGGCCAGTTATTGTGCGAATTCTCTGACCATTGGTAGGGTTGTCACATTTTGATATGGCCAGGATGGGATATATTCGGGACACACCAGATTCTTCAGGCCAACACATACCCACGGTCAGTACAGGGTTTAGAACTTTACTTATTTTCCTAGATGAGAGCTTATTCTTGTAGCAGTTTAGTTGCTTATTCTGTTTCTTGTAAGATTTACATATTTTACATACAGAAATAACTGTTTTAGGCAACTGTTACATGAAATATGGTACATAGTTATTTCCTACAATCACAGGACATTTGCCATTGTATCATTCTTGGTCAGGACACACCTACCCAAACAGGGGCTGTCCCTCACAAAGTGGGACAGGAGGTACCCTGCTTACGTCAGTGCCTTAATCACCCTATTTCCAACTGCCACTATGCGAATGTGTAAAGTATATATTCTCGATAATTCATGTGGGGAGCCGTGCATCACGGTCAGGTGTTTAATCCCGGGTAGTAGGTTCTGCATGACCGGCTGGAGGCTGAACAGTCTCATGAACCACTACTGCACATACAACTTGTGTCCAGATGTCTAAAGGATTGGACATCGTGTCGTGATACCAAGTCTGATGTGTACACAGGATACTTATCCCATGAGGGATATCCAAAAGTTGAACAAGACAATAACCTTCAATCTTTTTGGATTTACGAAAACGTGATAGGGTTTTACATGCAAGGGATACATAGTTTGCAATCCTGACATTGCCTAGGGTGAGACTGCCTACTAGATATGAGTAGTGGTCACTATGTGCAGATATGGCTGCGCCAAGCTAGCAGCCCGAGTATGGCTGGATTTGGTGGACGTTCAGGAATGGGGGGGGGGGGTTGTGTGCTGTGGAGGGGATGATGGCTATTCAATTATGCATCCAGGTGTGTTGTAGTTGGATGGCTCAGTTCAGTCCAGACCATTATGTGGGTATATGCCGGTGACGTTTCTGTACATGTGTATCGCACATTTTAATATTCATATGTTTGTGGGATTGTGTTCTACAGTATGGCCTGTCAGGTTGTATTGTGGATGTATATGTTTGTTCTTTGTGTTTCTTTCTGATTCACACACTGCTCCCTCATACACCTCCAGTTCACCTATTGTGCATCCAACACAGTCTCCCCTTTGCAAATTATTACATTACCCATCCTCCCCACACCCATATTCCACACACTCCATCCATCCCTTCTCTGGTTGATGGCCCATGGCATGGTCAAGGGAACACATTGCATACACTACATATCTCTGGTACCTGTATGGTTGTGAGGACTACCCTAGCATTTTTCACCTTCCACATGCTGTACATCACGCACATAGGTACACGCATATACTTATCTTTCATGACATGGTAGGTAGACCTGGGTAATACCTGTTTATCTTTGGCCCATCCTGACAAGGATGCCTTGGACTGCAAATGGGCAGATTTTGGGTGAATGCTCTGACCATTGGTAGGGTTGCCACCTTTTCATATGGCCAGGATGGGATATATTTGGGACACACATCAGATTTTACAGGCCAACACATACCCACGGTCAGTAGAACGGATAGTACTTTTGTTTTATGCCTAAATGTAAGCTTATTGTTGAAGCAGTTTAGCTGCTTCTTCTGTTACGTTTACTTGCTTATTCTATTTCTTGTAACATGTAGGTATGTTACATACAGAAATAATTATTGTATGTGACTATTACATGAGATGTGGGACATAATTATGTCCTACGGTTGCAGGATATTTTACATTTATAATGGTTTTGGTATGGACACAACTGCCCAGAGGGGGACTGTCCCTCACAATGTGTGACAGTTAGTAACCCTGACCATTGGGCTAGACTTAGCTATTGGCGGCGCGCTAACACGATGCGTTTCGCTTCCACTTGGTATAACTATCAACACTGCAATAGAATACGGGCACGGGGTTTTAAATGTCATTTGTTCGAGGGATGGGGACTCAATATTCAGCTACGTGCATTTGTGTTTGATTCTTATTTTTGTGTTCGTAAAACTGTCTTGCATGCTTTGCATACGTTTCAGTATCCATGGACACTGACAGGTGCGATTATTATTGGAGGCAGGCTGTAATATTCAGCATTTTAGGTTGCACGTAAACAGCTGACATGCCCACGCCTCCGTGCAGTGCTTCGACACGCCCCAAGCACTCGCTCACGTTTCCTATGCATGTGGATGTGGTGGCAGCACACCTTCATTAATATGCATATGGCACTACTGCACCATCTTTATGCCGCGCGGTCGGCGCAAGCCTAATGCCGTCCTTGTGCCGAGCTTCATGAATCCCGGGGTCAGTGTTTAAAAACTCTGACACATTCTGCTATATATGTTTATGCTATTTTGACTTTTAGCATCAATTTCTTAATTAATTAATTAAGTAATGCCATAACATTTATAAAAAAAATAAGTGCTGTTTAACTGGAATGCATTTATAAAACCATGGTCATGAAAATACTTTGAACTTTTGCTATAATGATGGCAATAAAGTAATTTTATCATATATTTCTCGATTTCTTAAATGTTCTCCAAGACAAAAGCAAGCAACTGAAACAATTAAGAGTGACAATACTACAGCTTTCTACTATCAAGACTTTGTTATGATTGGTTTCAGAGCTCCCTTAGAGGAACAGTCACAAATAGTTGTATCTACATTTGCCATCCTAACTTACATTGTCACAGTTCTTTGAAATATGTTATTTGTCATTATAACCAGACTAAACATAAAACTGCATAGCCCACTCTACTATCTTATTTGTAACCTAGAGCTACTGAATGCATGCATTCCTTCTGTTACTATACCAGCAACAGTGTCATACATACTGTTTGAGGACAGGTCAATTGATTGTGAAATCTATATAGCTCAATTGTTTTAATATTGTCTTGGGGACAAAGGCGTCACTAACTCTTTTGCTTATGCCCTATGACTGGTACCAGTCTTCTTCATTATCACTGCATTCTGATCAACAAGAAATCAATCAAATTGTCTATAATTTGCTGGACAGGAGGTATAACTGCAACGATTCCAACTTATTTTGTCCATTTTGTGGTCTTCAGAAAACTGCACCATCCCTTTTGTAACTATTTTTTTTTACATGCACTGGATTGTAGAGATATAAAATTATAAGACATTCTCTCTGGCACTGTACTTTGTTTAGGACTTCTATGGGTACTTTTATTTTATTTTCTTATATTACACTTTTGCTGTCACTGCCAAACATAACTTCACTGGAAGGACAGAAGAAGGCTTTTTTCAACATGCGTAAGTCATTTGCTGGTGAGTGCGATGAATTACTTTTGGTATCCTTTTTTCTTTTATCTACAATAAAGTATGAGGATTCTCTGCAGATCCCCAGGTCATGGCAGAGATGTTGCAAAACATACTGCCATTTACTTATTCAGAATAAAAGAGGCCAGAGACTGCTTCACTAAGTTATTGAGGAGAGTCTTGGGAAGAATTGTATTTAGGCCTCAGTCCCAGCAAATGCCAGGAAATATGAAATGTTTATGCTTAAGGTGATTGCATGCTGTATTTGGAATTGAAACACTCATAATGTTGTACTATGTGTCACTGTAATCAAGAATCATGTATAGTCAAGCCAATAAAAATACTTTTCAAGATATGACTGATCTCTAAAAACATTTATTGTTAATAAGGAGGCAAATAAGTAGCTTTTGCTTGATTATAACTTTATCTTACGTAAACTGATTGTGAAATCATTACAGTATGTTGCTATAAATAAGTAGACAATTGAGCATCTTTTGCTGGATTATAATGTTGTGGTCGCCACAGTGGATCACCTGTCTGCTCATGACTGGCAGTGGTGTTTTACAGTGTTGAGTTGCCAGCTTGGCGCCCAACCTTCCACAAAAGGTACACCCTCACACCTAGGGCCAATTTATAGTGTCCAATACACCTACAGCATGTCTTTGGGAGGAAAGCAGAGCACCCAGAGGAAACTCACGTGACCACAGGGAGGACATGCAGACTCTGCACAGAAGGCACCCCAGTCAAGGACTGAACTGGAGAACCTCTTGCTGTGAGGTGGCAACGCTAACCGCTGCACCACCACAGCCGCCCTGTTCTGTGAAGTAAACTGATTGTGGTATTCTGTCAGTTTAATTTCTCCAAGTCTTTTTGTGTTCTAATACCACATCAGAAATGAACCCCATTCTTAAGTCAAAGTATGATTACATTTGTGAAATTAGTATTGTTTCAATCTTTGATGTTAGTCAAATGTGCTCTTTGCAGCACCCACAATGTGCCCAGAATTCACTCTGTTTGCAAGTCATATGGATTTACATGTATCAGTAACATATCTAAATAAAACTGTAAATTCTTTTTTATGACTCATTGATCCTATGACTATGTGAAATGTCTGGTTATCCTTCTTCTACATTGCCCTTGTTTCTATCTTGGCATTTTTGTGTTTCTGTATGTTAAGACAATGTAATCACTAGGTATAACAATTTAAATGATCAATATTACTCTTGTCTTCTTTTAATCTACCACTATATCTGTTTTTCTTGCATTTGTTTTATGAACTGCTGGTAATGTGTGATCTCATGTGATATAAATTTCATCATTCTCTCTAATGCTTTGTGGCTCATGCTTCCAATGCTTCTCAGCTACTTCAGTTTTGTAATGTTTGCACAATCTGCAATGCAACAGTCTTGTCACATTATTATGCATTGCAGTATGTGTATCGCACCTGGCAACAAGATGTGCGACTGTTTCCAATTCTGTTTTATAGAGCTTGTATTTGTTGTTTCTCCCACATGTTCAATGGACTTTGTAAACAAACATGTATGTATTCCACTATCCTAGGCCACAATATTAACCTTTCATCTTTTGGTTTAAATTTGCCTCTCCTTAACCATTCTTACATCAGATCCTGATCAACAAGAGGGTGATCCAAGAGTTTTCTGTACTTGCAAATGTATTTATGCCTTTTCCACATTATTTGCCTTCTCATCTGATCCTTCTATTTATAGTCTTTCATTTATTTATTTATTTATTTATTCGTTTGTTTATTTATTTTGGCACATTCAGTTGCCGTCTGATTTTTTTTGTCTGCTTCTGGTTTGGTTTCCATTCCCTCTTCCAATACGCTTCTGCTAAACTAAGCAGAGATGTTAACTTAGACTAGTTCTCTTCATGTTTCAAAACTTTCACGAGGTTTGGATCTGATGAGGTCAGCAGATATGTATGCAGTCCTGTGATGGCAAATCTATAATTTCAAGAAGGCCCATATCTCCTTCAGAATGAGGAACATATAATCATAGTATACATTGATTTTTATATATCATTGATAAGCATGAGTAATTTTTCTTGTTTTCCTGTCTAACTGAACCAATAACTATTGTGGCCACTCACTCTCCCCAAAACTGTAAATTAGAATAAGAAGAGTGAATTTGTTTATAGCTTGGACTTTGTTCCTAGACGTCAGGGCTGCTTTCATTATTAACTTTAGTCTTCTAAAATATTCCTTACCGAGTTTTGTTTGCATTCATGTTTTATTGTTGATCCTTCACCAATTCCCACATATTTATACACTCCCTCCTGCTCAAATTCCTTTGTATCACATTCCTGTCCCAGACTGATATTTTCTTGGTGCTGCAGCTTTCCTGCTTTAAATGTTACTTATGCACATTTATCAAGACCAAATTACATTCTTATATCATCTGAGAAAGTTTTGACCTCTTCCAGTTGTGCTTTCAGCTCTTCATCTGATGAACTATACAGTTTTAAATCGGCCACAAAAAGATGAGAAGTCTTTACACCTTGTTTTCTGGGAGTCAAATTGTAACCATGACCTAATCTGTTAAGTAGACAGTTTAATGGGTTGAGGGAAAGACAAAAGAGCAGTGGTGACAAAGAGTCACCCTGGAATACCCCCCTTTGAATTTTTATCCCTGGGATAATAATTTGTCCTTTATCATGACTTAGCTGCAGTGTGGCTTGCCAGTGTTTCATGTTCACTGTAATGTAATCAATCAATGTAGGGTCTGTCTTGTGTACCTGTAAGCACTCCTTCATCCATGAATATGGGATGTTGTCAAATTTGTTTGTGATGTATCCATGCCATAATATTTATATTCTTCCTCTTTCTACAATTTTCCATTATAACTTTATTTAACAACAAATACTCCTTTGTTCCATATGACTTTCGTTTGTTACCCTTTTGTTCTATTGCCATGATGAGTTTTCTTCCAAATGACTTATTGTTTTTTGTGTTATTAATCAGGTTGGTGTCTGTTCAGGCTGCACATATAAATAGTTCTCAGGGCTAAATCTTCCTGTAAAGATCTTAATACTTTTAACCAGAAGTTAGGTACTACATCTGGGCCTGGGGTTTTCCAGTTAGGAGCTTTTCTTAATTTTATTTCAGTTTCTCTGGCCATTACTCCATCTCATTTCATATCCCGTGCATTTGAATGTCTTGCTCTTTCTTTTACTTCTTCTCTCCATTCAGCAACTTTGTTATGTTCCACAGAGTCTTCATAGATATTTCTCCAACATATTTCTTCTTTTTTAGTGATGTTTCTATTCCTTTTCCTTTGCTTCCAAATTCTCTATAACACTTTTTGGGTCATCAATAAATTGCTTATTTTGCACTTTGCAATATATTTTGTGCATATCTTCTAAGTTTTTCTGCTTGTGCTGATGTCTTTTTTATTATTTGCAATAGTGTATTATAAATCATGGTCTGTTCTAATATTGCAGGTTGTTTTTATCACATCCATCTTTCTAAGTATTTTTGTTGGTCTGTTCCTTATTCTGCACTCTTCTAACAGTGGCCCTTCTTGTCTTATTTGATTTGTTGTTTTCTCTGTTTGATATTTCCATGATGGAATTTTATTTCTTTGCTTTCTTTTCTTTATTGCCCTGTATTTTTTGGTAAGACTTTGTCTGTTATTAACTGCACAGTAATATATTCTATTTACTTCTGTTACATCGGAGGAATTTCTGTTAATAGTCTTGATAAATGTGTTCATTTGTTTTATCAGACTTCTAACATTTTGGGTCTTATTGACTTTCTGTAATCTATTTTGTTCATCGATCTTAATATGTGTATCCATTTCTATTAAGTCAAGCAACTCTTCCTTAGATCTTTTTCTTCTAAATTGAGGGTACATTCTTTATTCTCCATTTCCTGCTGACATTCCACAGAAAGTTTCTGAACATCTTCCTGTGACATATTCTCTTCGACTGCATCCTGTGCCATCCATTGCTCTTTTGTATAGGAACTCACTGACCTATCACTCCACAACATTGACTGCATCAGAGTTACCACCGTTTCCTGTTCCTTCCTTTGCTGTGCAGCTCCAGCCAAACTTTTGTACTGTTTTGTACTGAAGGCTCCAAAGTATGTTCATGGCAACTAATCAGATGCTTCCTGTTCTACTGGTTTCTCCTTAATCTAGGGACTCATTGTTCTATCATTCTTTGATGTTACCAGAGTTGGATTTTCTACACTAAATCTTTTACTTCACAGGTAATCCATAACTTTAGTTTCTATTTCTTTAATTTCTCCAGTACTAATCTGCTTTTCTACATTCCCCTTTGTTTTCTTATTTATTGAATTATAAGCTTGTCCATATCTGGATGCTTTTGTCTGTATTTCTCTTCAAATATCTTTGGTGCTGCTTTTTTGTATTGACTAGTTTTGCTTTCTCCTTTGCATAAATATTGCACAATATTAAATCTCTTTTTCATTCCCATGTCCATATTTCTTCTTCAGATATCCTCCACTCCATCTGTTTCTCCTTTATTTGGGGACTCATTGTTCCATCATGCTGTAACATAACCTGTGTTAGACTTTCTATACTAAATTCTTCACTTTGCAGGTATTCCATAACTTCAGCTTCTGTTTGTTTAACTTCTACTTTACTAATCTTCTGTTTTATGTTCCCCCTTTGTAATCTGCTAAAATTTTCAATATTTGGGTGCCTTTGCCTGTATTTCTCTTCAAATATCTTTGGAGCTGCTTTTTCGTATTGATTAGTTTGTCTTTCTCCTTTGCATAAATATTGCACCTTATCAGATCTCTCTTGATTTCCCATGTCCATCCATCTTTTTTATACCTTTAAAAAGTGTCTAGATTTTGTTCTTTATATTTTCGCACTTCCTCAGTTGCTTCTTTTTCCAAATGGCCCAAGGTTTCTTGGTCTATATGATGTTTTTCATGAATCTGTTGTATTAAGGAACACAAATTTGCATTTGCAGCTTTTGACAGTTTTCTTGTGCAAGTATTTTTCTTTCTTCTAAGTTCTCTCTTAATCTTTTTGAAAATCTTCAGTCTTCCTCTCTTTCACAAAACCACGGATTTGTCATAGTGGTATGTTGCTCTGATTGTTTTGCACAGGGTCCTGTGCTCAGGACTTGGCAGTGAAACGTATGGTAGTAACACAGCATTTTATTCTAGCAACTTTCCAAGATTATACAAGCAATGTTTAAAATATGTCCCTGGTTTTTGGGCTTTTGTCCCCCCTAATAAATTTTGACTTTTTCCAGATTTCTTGTGTTGCAAAGCTGAGAGATACAGCTGAGTATCTAGTAGATTTTATAAGGAGCTGAGAGCTGCAGGGGAAGAGAAGTTTAGTGCTGCTTATGCTGCAGCTGCTTGCAGTGGTAATAGCACAGCAGGTAATGTACTTGCTATTGATGCAGAAGGCTGTGGGTTCTACTCCCACAATATGTAGATGCATTGCTGATACTGTGTTGTAAAGGGGTGGATGCTGCAGTCCTTTTTGGTGAAGATACCTAGTATCTATGAAGCTGTTATCAGTTTGCCATCCATTCCCTATTGCAATATTACTAGCTTATCATTTTTAATGTAACATAGGCAATTTATTCCTCAAAGGCAACAAGCACTTTATTCGTAGATGAAACAATGAAATATAAAGTTGTTTGCATGCAGCAGTCTCTTCATTAGCTTCAGATCTCTTTAATGTGGAATTTTTTAGATGACATTTACTTCTTCAGAGATTGTGTATATTTAATGATGCTGGTGAATTGTTGAAGTTTGAGTAGACTTTCATGATGGAAATGTTCTAAATTGGGCAATTTTGTCATTATTGGTGCATGCATTGTGTTTCATTGTTTATGGGAAAAATGTTCAAAACAATACATTTAAAATGCCCTATGAAAACTGTACTGTATTATACAAGGGATATTATTTAATATAATCAGGGAGGTGTATCAAAGAACACATGTATGTTTCATGTGCAAGGGGCCTATGATTTGAAAAAAGCCCAGAGTTAATCTTTATCTGCCATTGGCAAAATGTATTTTCTTTGAATGTAGGTTTCAATGCTGTTTCAATGAATGCGAGTTTCAAGGGCAGAGAAGGTTTAATGCTAAGTCTATTTTCATTGTGAAACTGCAAGGCTTTGTTTAGCAGGTCTATTAGTGTTTGTGCTGTAAAATGCAAAATAAAACTTTCAAATTAAATCCAAATCATAATAGACAAGTAGTGGGACAGTGGAATGGCTGCAGGGGCTCCATTTAACCATGAAAAGTTAGCCCCAGCTGAACTATACCTCTCAACTGTCCAGATTTTTTGCAGGATAAATAGAAAGCAAGACCTGCTATTCTATCAACTACATTTATACATTTTTGTATGTTCCCCATTATATTTGGCCTTGTCCAGACATTAAGAGGTTGAGAGGTATGTGCAAATAAATCACTTTATAGAATTAGGAATATACAACCCTCTCAACTGTCCCCAAATTTGGCAAAAATGTTGCATGCAGATTCTCTTATTTTGTCAGCTGTTTTGCATCATATTCTTGGTCCGTTTTCATAAAATTGTGGTTTTCTGGCAAATTAAGACCTACTACTATTCTATTATCTAAGTTTAAAAGAGCAATATTTAAATATTGCCCTTATTTTTGGGCCTTTGTCCCACCTCTATGTATGGCTTTGTCTAGATTTCTTTCTCTGAGGTTGAGAGGTATAGTGACTCTGGATGTGTCCAAGCAAGGCAAGGAGTAGTTATGCAGTGTGTGTGTGTGAGTTATTCCCCCCATCCAAGGTACACACAAACAACAGTGTTTTCATCTGTCCTTGATTTTGCAAAATGTTCTGGTTTTCTGTCATATTTTTATACTGTTGATTTATGCTTCTTATTATTCAGAAAATTCATGCTGTCGCAGTGCCCTGTTGCTCTGTGTTTAAGTAGCAATGCTTTAATGACCATCAGGTAAGCTTGTCTGAGTTTGTAAGATGCAAGTAAGCTTTAATAAGCATACTGTTAAAGAATTATCAACATTAAAAAAGCCTTTTGGGTGTTGCCATACAAAGAATATTTACATAACTAGATAACATATAAGCCTTAGGTATTGAAATGCATATGACGTTATTTGTAATAAAGGACAGGATTACAGTATTTTCAGAAGCTCATTACATTTGTTGGAGACTTGCAGTCATATTTTCAGGCTTTACCCATAAACTAAACAGAATGCCAGTCTATCACATGTGGTCCATAACCTGTGCTGTAATCCTTTAAGCAATTTATCTTGAGCTTGTTTCTTGTTTGCTGTTCATTTTTTTACTTTGATCATGTTTTCCCCATGAAACAAGTAGATAGTTGTTGTCAGGCAGCAGATCTTTTTTGGATAAGAAACATTTTTACAAGTGGGGTGTATCATTGCTACTTTCCCCATGTTACTTGGTACTTTTTATAAAGCTGAATATAAATTATAATTAGAACTGCAGTAGAAGGAGAAGTGGTTTGAGATGTGTGCTGCTTGTTTTTCTTGTACTTGATTTTGACTGGCATTCCAGTAATTTATTTAAAAAGCAATTTATTTTTTCATGCCTCACAACTTTTTTGTTTTCATCTAGATATTAAGTAAACTGTCATGTAGCCAATGCACTGAAATATTTTTTTCTTCTACACTTCATTTTGTCTAGATTGGACTCTCGTAATGACGATTTGGCACCCAGGGCAGCTTATTTAATTAAAGTTCCAGTTGTTGTGGTTTTGAACATAGCTCTGCCCCTTTCCAGTTGGCCACACCCCCTTCACATTGGCCCCCACCCATTCAGCTGTCTCCTGCAGCCCCCCTTTGATTTGAAGTCACCAGCCACCACTGGGAGAGAGCCAGCAATATGCAACAGTTCTACTTTATAGTGCACTACCCTGAAGTACTAGGTGCCATAGCTTGCACTCATGTACACATCAAGGCACCACCCGGTGAGCAGGATCGAACCTACATTAACTGCAAGGGATACCACTCCATCAACTGCCAAGTCATGTGCAATGCCCAAGGGATTATCTTGAATGTGTGTGCTGGCAACCCTGGCAGTTATCCCGACTCCCATATATGGCACACATCACAGCTGTACCAGATGATTGCTAGGAGGACATCCCACAGGACCATTTACTGAGGGATGCTGGCTATGCCCTGAAACCATGGATGATGACACCCATCAGAAGTGCACACATACCCATGGAAGAAACTAGAAACATGAAAGAATTAGAAACATCATAAAGCATACGGTTGGGCTTCTGAAGTCACTGTTCTGGTGCCTATATATATCAGGTGGAGCTTTATAGTATAATAAACACACATACACAATTATTGACAGTATGTGCTATGCTCCACAATCTGATCCTGGAGAAACAACTGCAGCAGGATCAGCAAGGAGAAGGAACACACATCTCTTCACCAATGCCTAAGTCACCACAGCCACAGTCACAGGAAGACTCAGAGGAGGAACCACTATCTGTTATCCCTATAGGCAGACATAGGTATGCTCAGTATTCCCTTGCTTTAGCTAAGAGACAACACATAGCACATTCACTGACCACTTAGGGACCTAGGGACCTAATATCTTTCTCCTACTCACATACATATATTAAAATTGATGCCAGGCAACTCACACAACCTTTACCTATCCATGTATTGGCTGTGTACTGCTTGCATCAGACAGAATCAGCCCTGAACTAAAGGTGTGTCAACTGCTGCATTTGCAAGCTAAGTCCTGAACCTAGACTGTATTCTTGAAGATTATTATGGCATATCCTTTTATCTCCTAACTTGGTGCAGTAAGCAAGTAAATAGTGGTGGGTTTGTACAGAAATTACATTAACATGTGACTATAGACACTTATTTTGCTAATATGTGTCCATTTGTAATTAGTAGGCCTCAGGCATGAAACATTCACACAGTCATACCTCTGGCAGAATACTGGTAAATCATTCAAGAGAGAAGTTAGAAAGTGAGGCTACACATTGCAGTTTCTGACTTCAGAGTTGTTTGCATCATAACAGTAACTGTGCTTTGTTCCCCCACTCTCCAAAAGAAGAGTGTACCATAGTACCTACCACAACAGTAACCCAGCTATACTAAATCCAAAATCACAGTATATTCGTGTTTATGCCACAATTAATATCCTGTCATATTTTAAGGACAGTTATATAGAATTACTTACACATTGCATGTGTTAGTTAACTGATGAATTACCTACAAACACAGACATGTAAGACAGAGAGATGCATATTTGTAACCATAATTATGACAGGTTGTGTGACTACTAACTGCTTTATGTCCAAATATAATAATAGAATTATTTGTTCAATATACAGTCCTTGGTTTGATAGCAGTGTACATTCTTATGCAGTTGGTTGTATGATGAATGACCACAGCTCTGTTCTTGCAAGCTGCTTCTGTGGCAAAAAGGACTACAGCAGCCATCCTGTTTGCTGAAGCTGTGTTGGTGTTGAGGGTTTTAATTCTGATATAAGTAGAAATTTTTGAGGTGTACTATAAATTCATAGTGTGCTCTTACAGCCTTTGAAACAGTGCCCCATACTTTTAATATTTATCCTCTTTGTGTTCTTTTAATTCCACATTTGAGTGATATGCCACATGTTGAAAACACTTTCAATAACACTTAGCTAGCTTGGGCGAAGTGCAGCATTGCAGAAACAGGGAAAAAGCAGGCAAGCTTTACATCAGACTGCCAACAACAGAAAATGAATGCATTCAATAATCGTGTGTAGTAATTGTGAAATCCTGGCCTGGAGTAGAGATAGGAGTGGGCTATTGTAGCATGCATATGTATATATATATATATATATATATATATATATATATATATATATATATATATATATATATATATATATATATATATATATTACATAATATAATAATAATAATACATAATACCTATGCACAAACAGGTAAAGAGGCAAACAGGCATGCATGTACACTTAGTTAACCATAGTGCAAATCTGATGCTTCTTGCACTATTACATTACATTACATAAATAGATCTGTGTTTTATTGCAATTATATTTCACAGATCCTTTGTCTGACATAAGACTACATGTGGAAACAATGCAAACTGAGGGCACAATATAACTATATGTACATAAATTTGCAATCCATTCATTTGTTTCCCCACCATTAGCCATACCAACAATCAGTACAACCCTGGGGTCTCTTTACTTTCACAACAGATATATATCAACCTCAATACAAAGTGCAATATATAACATTGTGTGCCATGGGGTGTATACCAGTGTGGACATGGCCATTTATTGGTGCTCACAGACTTGCTCTGCCAAACCAAACAGTCAAATACACTCAATAAGGGTACATGTGTTGTTATACAGTTAGGCTTCTAAACAGTATATTACTATTAAGCTACTAGCCTCAGATGACACTAAGAAGCAGTGTGCCTATGCAGGCCTCCCAAGCTGTTGTTCACCACATGGCTTGCTGTTGTCATCTACTATAACTTTAGCTGCAGTCTTACCTAAATTAGACTTGTGCCATGGCGCTTGAGTTAAGTACTATGTTCTATAGTCTGTGCACTTAGATAGGTAGGGGTTCGGTTCTCACTGCAGTATAGTGTGTGAGTGTGTGTGTGTGTGTGTGTGTGTGTGTGTGTGTGTGTGTGTGCGTGTGTGCGTGTGTGCGTGTGTGTGTGCGTCCCCATAAAGAAGAGAGGAATTATTTATCCCAAAACGACTTCTCAAATAACATGGTTTTGCAGTATTTTGGTGCTTGCACAAACATCCATTTCAAGCAATCCTATTGAAATCTGACTTGTGCCATAGTGTTTGCATTAAGTACTGTGCTCTGTAGTCTGTGTACTTAGATAAGTAGGGGTTTTATTCTCACTGCAGTCAAGTGTGTGTGTGTGTGTGTGTGTGTGTGTGTGTGTGTGTGTGTGTGTGTGTATGTGTGTGTGTCCATAAAGAAGAGTGGACGTGTGTATCTTAAAATGACTTCTCAAATGGCATGGTTTTGCAGTGTTTTGGTGCTTGCACAAATATCCATTTCAAGCAGGTCTCCAACCTCTTATCCCCACATCGCCTGCTGATGTCATCTACTATAAGATCACCTGCAGTCCTTTTAAAATTAGACATGTTTCATGACATGTGCATTAAGTACAGTGTTCTGTAATCTGTGTACTTAGATAAGTAGGGGGTCTATACTCACTGCTGTCAACTGTGTGTGTGTGTGTGTCCTTAAAGAAGAGTTGAAGTGTGTATCCTTAAATGACTTCTTAAATTTATGCTTTTGCAGTGTTTTGGTGCTGGCACAAACATCCATTTCAAGGAGGTCTCCAACCTCTTGTCCCTCACATGGCCTGCTGGTACCATTTACTATAACATCACATGCAGTCCAGTTAAAATCAGACTTGTGTTATGGCATGCACATTAACTACTGTGTTTAGTAGTCTGTGTACTTAGATATGTAGGGGTTATATTGACTCTGTTGCCTGTGTAATGTTATGAACAAATGAATTGCCAACTACTGCTTTTATTCTGTTGCATTTGTGTTGTCCACACTATACATTGGATTCACACTGCATGAATCCAGTTCATTTCACCTATTGACAAGTAAATATCATGACACATGAAAAAACACCCCTGAACCCTTGTGCTTGGTGTGTACATTAGGACTACGTATTTTACAGTAACTGTTTCTGGTCTCATTTTGAGCTTTAACAGTGTTTCATTGTCTTAGCTGCTTTGCTCTTGTTTGCTTTCAGAGAACTTAGCTCTTTACGGTTATAGATGGTGAAAAAACAATTCAATTATTTTCCCTTACAATTGGCCAATGCTATCTAGCAGAGCAGATCTTCCACAGCTCAACATAGCTGGGCAAATGTCAGTTAAACAAGCAGCAATGTTACATCTAATCTCTCCACAGTAGACGTATAGATCCCACTTTGGATAGACCTCCTACTGTACACCCCACATGTTAGCCCCCCCTCAAAATAGCACCGTATCACATACACCCATCCTTTTCTCATTCACTATGCAGATACCAGGATCACACCTCACATTACAAGCAGTCAGAGTCCCTCTATTTCATCTGCTAGCCTATTTGATATGTCTTTATTGACTCAGTGCAGATAATGCCTCAGGCCTGTACTACAACATCAATGATGTACCATCATGGGCTGAGTTAGTCTCCAGCAACCTACAGAAATGGCAGAAACATCCAAAACATAAGCATGATACATCTAACACTAAACCCAAAGCACACAATACACATGAAAAAGGAGCAGCAGTGTCTCACCCAGGAAGCGTGTAAGACAATAGCTATCTATTGCAAAGGTAGTCCTTCCAGTTGATTGTACAGTGAGACATACACCTGCCCCACTCTCCAACTTAAACAAGTAGAAATGTAGAGTCGGCTGTGTGTCACAAGTACTTGGTACATTACACATGTAATCAAGTATCTCCACAACAAGTTCCACTATTAATCCATCATAGTGTTGGTATGCACAACTTCAGATGTATCTCTAGGGATTATATGGAGACTGACAAGACTGAGCTCTCTAAGTGTGTGTCCCAGCCATGTATGTCCCAATGTTTGACCAGCATTATAAGCTTACCTAGGATGAGAAAACAATACAAAGGGCAAATGATCTTCTGGAATTGGTTATGTGTCTGGTGTCATTCTAAGGGGCTCCAGTTCCTGTCAGTGTGGGATTATATTGTGTATAGACCATGGTTCATTGCAAGACATGGACTTCACCTGACACCTCTAGGCTTTTGTTTGCTGGCTATGGTACGTGCCTCCACCATAATGCCTTTATTAAGCAATGTCACAAAAGAAGAGGTACTTGTGACTCAGGGATGATTACAGCTATTACTACATTGATTGTGAAACTTCTATGAAGTCAAACTCACTTGCACAATAATTCCTGGACTTTGATAACTCATATGCCATTGAACTAAGACTGCACCACCCCACAAGTGTCTATAATATTCTAGATCTAGCCCTCACAAATAACGTTGACCAATGCAACCTCTCATGTGTAGGGGCTGCACTGTTCAAATCAAACCACAAAGTATGTTGTTCGCAATTTGCAATAGGTACAGAATTAAAAAATGAGAGGCCAGCTGAACATACATCTTCCAATGTAAAGTCACCATCCTAATGAATGGTATAATCATCTTACACACTCCAGTTTCCACAAAAGGTATTGACAACTATAGTAAGGTATACCCCGATGGCTTGTATAAACATATACACAAATGTATACCTGATAGCATCAAAGAAAGATTCTTAAGAAAATCATAGCCATGCTGATGGATTACTGCATTACTTGAGTAAATAGTAAGCAAATGAGGCTGTTGTCTACAAATATAACAGTTTAAATCCCAAAATGAAAGACTAACACCCCCAGCCTAAACATGACACCAAGACTCCTGACAAAATCCTCAAACAGCAGTTATGGGAAATATGTCAAAAAACAGACAAGGATAACCATAAGGATTTCCTTTTCTACATCTGCAACATCAATGGTATAACTCAGATGTGTGCTGAATTAATTGTGGATGGTATTGCACACACTGAAACTGTGTAAATTGAAAACCAGCTAGCAGACATGCTTGAATGAAAATTATTCTCCCTCCCACAAGCTTACCACAACACGTCTTCAACATGACCTCCGATCTCCCTCTACAAAGAGCAAGTAATCATTGTGCTCTCCAAGATTAGGAACACAGCCTTCATGGGACCAGATGGTATTCCGGCATGTGTTCTTAATGTTCTTAACCAGCAAAATACTGCACTAGGCACCCAATTCAATCATAGTCTGAGTACTGCCTTTTATCCACACAGATTTGACATTGTTGACCTATTTCACCATATGCAAGGGTGGATCAGCAACATGCACCTATAGCCCCTTAACTTTCACAAACTTCAACTGTAAGACAATGGAATGGATTTTCATGGATGTCAGATACAAGAACAGAGCTGACATCTAAACAATACATCTGTTCCAGCATGCTCTGCTCATGCGAACAACATACTTTGTGGTTTGATTTGAACAGTGCAGCCCCTACACATGAGAGTTGTGCATGCTAAAACTGTTGGTATTCAATATGTGACCAGAGACATGCATGTGTGCGCAGGATTGATTTTGTCTATCTTGATTTGGGCAAGGCCTTCCACACAATCCCACATTTGTGTGTCAGTGAGAAGTGAAGCCAGGTGAATATCAACTGCTATGTTGTCTGGTGGGTTGCAAACTGGCTCACAGACAAACAGCACTCATTCAAATTGAGAGAGTTGACCTCTAGCAGCAGAACTGTCACCCATGGGTCACCACAAGTGTCACTGCTGTGTCCATTGATGTTCACCATGTACATCTCAGATGTCCATACCAAAACAGAGAGTATGTGACTAGCCAGGTTTGTGGTCAAAGGACACTTAGGTGCTATCATTGTATCCCCTAACAATGTGAGTGCTGTTCAAATGGGGCTTACACAGACCAATGACTGATGACAGCTCTGTGCTGTTAAATGACTGTCATATCAATGTATCATCATTTCTTTTGGTATTAACAATTTTTCATCTTATTACGGCATAACCCTGAATACCGTACTCACCAATTCTGTATTGATAGAACTGGGAACACAAGTGGACTGCAACTTGTGTCTACTGTGGTGAGGAAGGTTTTCTACATATTGCATCAGATTAGCAAAGCCATTGCAGCAGTATCACATTCTGTTCTAAATCCCCTATAGTCATCCTTCCTCAGGCCTACTCTTGAATATAATACTCCCTTTGCTATGTAGAATAACAGACATCTGCAGAAATGTGACAGACCTCAGAGATTTACAAGTAATATAAATCAGTCTGTCAGACATGTGTCTAACATGGACAGTAGCTGTCACTGTACTCAGTATGATATAGACTGCTTTGAGGTGACTTATGTATGCCTTACAGTGCTATCTCTGACCCAGTTGTGATGGAAATGATAGCCCTATATATGTAATTTGGGACTACAGTCAGCTGTTTAAGGGTGATCAGTGTAGACTGACATATCTAGGACATGCTTGAGAGACAGATGCAGCTTCCATAAGTTGCCACTCCTCTGGAATAGGCTTCAAAACCATTTCAAGCCGAGCACCTGCATGACACTGTTTCATCACAGTTTGGATGACTTGATTTGAAACTGTTAATCTCTGCCCTGCATTTCCCCTGCTTCTCACCTGGACATGGGTAGTACTTTCTAGACAAATCTTGCTCATACATGATATTTGACATCCAATTTAATATTGTGATTTCATGGCTAGGCTTCTAAACACCATCAGGCCAATAGCCTAATAACATTCTATGTACCTATGAAGCTATGATGATGTACATGCCAGAAATACTGTTATACTGTATTACTGTGCTGACGAGTGTTAACTACAGTACATCCCTAAAATCCTGATATCTGAATCTGATGTTGTGACTTCTGATATGCACCACAACTCTGTAATAAAAATAATTAGATGGAAGATTTCAAATGATATGATACAAAGTTCAGTTGTTAACTTTGCAACTCTTATAAGAGTATCCACTGTAAAGTAGTGAAATGATGATGGTAGCATCTGTATAACTGGACAAGTACAATATAACTGACAGGTGCAATCATCAGTTCATCACCGCACATGCAGATGTAATCATCATTTATGTAAATAGTCACCCTGTGCATCAGACACATAGCTTTACTATCCCTTAATTGAAAAGATTGAAAACAGGAATATGGCACAGTTATTATTGCTTGCACAAGGTGTTGTGTGGGGTTGCAGGAGGCCTAGGCTGACACAAAAGGTGTGTGAGTAAGGAAGTAAAGCAAGCATGATGGACCATGAAAATGTTGTATGTCTGTAGGTGCCCTCAATGCAACATTGGTGTGTGTCTTCATGCACATAGCCAAGCTCAGTGCTAGCTCTACATGTCTGTATGTCAGGCAGATGTAAGCTGTGCATTGTAGAGTTGACAGTTCATCTCCATGCCCAAGGTCAGATGCAGGGCTACTACCTGCAGGTGACTGATGTCTGCTGGATGTGCTCCCTTCACAGGAATTCCCAGGAGCATGACCCCATTGCCTGCCATGTCTGGGTGTGGACAGCATACTCCCTGATGGAGCATGGAAGTACTGCTACTACGGGAGCCTCATTGGGCATGGCCATGTTGGCTCACAGCAGATGTAGTTGCTGATCTACACCTATGAGGCCATTGTTCCCTTCTCAGCAGATGCTCCATCACAGACAATGTGCATTCCATGACAGATACTCTGCGCTCCATCACAGACACACCTCGCTCCAACATGTTACTCATCTGATCCATAGAACCAACAACACAGTGAAGGCAGTCATGGATGTCAGATTGTGCCACATCTAGAACCCTGAGAATTTGTCTGGAGCACCTTTCTGAATGTACCTGTGCCTCCATGACAGCCCTAAAAATACTTTGTGTTACACATGAAGAGACACTTGCACCAGGGACAGTAGGCCTCCTTCAAGCACCCCTAGCGAGCCTTCTGCATGGCACCTCACCAACATTCTGGCTATGGCCACAGTCTATAGGCTCTGAAGCAGCAGTAACTACACTTCCCTGGTCAATGTCCTCACCCTCTCCCTGTCCTATCTGTGGCCTCAGTGCAACTGGGGATGAGTAGGCATACTGGCTGTGTATGGAGACAATGAAGGGCATTGCTGAGTGTCAACCTCTGTGTCAGATTCAGCCTTTGCAACCCCCAGCTGTACCTCACTTTGGCCACCATCATCATCAGAGTCAGATGAGACACTGACATCAGGTGGTGCAGGGGACACAAAACTACTTCCATGATCACCTGTGATAAAAGGAAGAAACACAGGAATACATTAATACCTGCACTAGTATGCTGCCATATATACTAGACAATTTACACTGCTGTCACTGTTACAGACAGTCATACCTCTCAACTTCTTAGGGCAAGACATCTGGACAAAGCCATAAATAATGGTTGGACAGAGCCAAGAATAGGGACAATTTTGAAATATTGCTCTTACAAACCTAGAAAGTTGATAGAATAACGTGTTTTGCTTTAGCATGACATTTCTGAAGGGTATAAGTCTGAAACTCAGATCTCTTGTCATTATATTATGTCTTCAATTTTTCAGGACTTGTGAATAATTTGGCAGAAAATCACTATGATATAAACTATGGGACTGAGATATGAGTCAGAAATCATACATTCAGCAAAAATCTGTACAACTGACAGGTATGCAGACAATACAGCAATAAATGCAGCAGGCCTGAGAGGGCACATTAGCAGATATCCTGGAATTTATCTATAGTAATGACATACATGCATTATGCTTAACAACTGCAGGAGCCTTATATCTGTGAATTCCTGACAGTCCTGAAATAAGTAAATGAAGAGGTGACACATTTAGTAGTATAACAGGGGGTAATTTCTTTACTCATCTATATTATGTATTAACACAAATACTAACAACAATGTGGCTGACAACCTCAAAATAAGCATAACACTGCAGCTACCTTAAATACCCCCACCCAAAAAAAAAAAAAAAAAAACTTGACACACACATATACATTATTGAGACTGTTTCAGAATGCCACAGTACTGTAATGATGATCTAACAAAGCATAACTGGATGCTCCTCTTGAGACATGTCCAGAATGTACTGGGTCATTGATTGCTGGGAGATGTCCTGTGTGGCAATGTTTGCAAGGAATTCCTGCGTGGCAGTGAGAGGGGGGTTCTGCAGCAGGCCCACCACAGATGATCTGGCAATCACATGCCACTGCAGCTGCAAACCTCCTTGCAGCTGTCATCATATCTGTGGATCTGTGACGCACCTGCACATAGATGCGATCGGTCACCCAATATCATTTATGTTGCAGACTAATTCAACCCATAGGGCAGTACGCTGAGGCATATTGGCCTGCCCTCTAATGGTTTGGAACCCAGGGCAACTTATTTAATTAAAGTTCCAGTTGTTGTGGTTTTGAGCATAGCTCTGCCCCTTTGTAGTTGGCTACACCCCCTTCCCATTGGTCACCACCCACTCAGCTGTCCCCTGCAGCCCCCCCTTTGATTTGAAGTCACCAGCCACCACTGGGAAAGGGCCAGCAATATGCAACAGTTCTACTTTATAGTGCACTATCCTGAAATACTGGGTACCATAGCTTGCACTCATGTACACATCAAAGCACCACCTGATGAGCAGGGTAGAACCTACATTTACTGCAAGGGATACCACTCCATCAACTGCCAAGTCATGTGCAATGCCCAGGGGATTATCTTGAATGTGTGTGCTGGCAACCCTGGCATTTATCCCAACTCCCATATCTGGCACACATCACAGCTGTACCAGATGTTTGCTAGGGGGACATCCCACAGGGCTATTTACTGAGGGATGCTGGCTACGCCCTGAAACTATGGATGATGACACCCATCAAAAGTGCACACATACCCATGGAAGAAACTAGAAACATGAAAGAATTAGAAACATCATATAGCATGTGGTTAGGCTTCTGAAGTCACTGTTCTGGTGTCTATATATATCAGATGGAGCCTTGTAGTATAATCCACACACATGTACACAGTTATTGACAGTACGTGCTGTGCTCCACAACCTGATCCTGGGGAAACAACTGCAGCAGGATCAGCAAGGAGAAGGAACACACATCTCTTCACCAATGCCTAAGTCACCACAGCCACAGCCACAGTAAGACTCAGAGGAGGAACCACTAGCTGTTATCCCTATAGGCAGACTTAGGTGTGCTCCGTATTCCCTTGCTTTAGCTAAGAGACAACACATAGCACATTCACTGGCCACTTAGGGACCTAGGGACTTAATATCTTTTGCCTACTCACATACATATATTAAAATTGATACCAGGCAACTCACACAACCTTTACCTATCCATGTATAGGCTGTGTACTGCTTGTATCAGACAGAATCAGTCCTGAACTAAAGGTATGTCAACTGCTGCATTTGCAAGCTAAGTCCTGAACCTAGACTGTATTCTTGAAGATTATTATGACATATCCTTTTATCTCCCAACTTGGTGCAGTAAGCAAGTAAATAGTGGTGGATGTGTACAGATATTACACTAACATGTGACTATAGACACTTATTTTAATAATATGTGTCCATTTTTAATTAGTAGGCCTCAGGCATGAGACATTCACACAGTCATACCTCTGCAGAATACTGGTAAATCATTCAAGAGAGAAGTTAGAAAGTGAGGCTACACATTGCGGTTTCTGACTTCAGAGTTGTTTGTGTCATAACAGTAACTGTGCTTTGTTCCCCCACCCCCCAAAAGAGGAGTGTACTTTAGTACCTACCACAACAGTAACCCAGCTATACTTAACCCAGAATCACAGTATATGCGTGTTTATGCCACAGTTAATATCCTATACTATTCTAACATGGCCATCTACTGATTCTCACAGACTTGCTCTGCCAAACTCAAACAACCAAATACACTCAATAAGGGTACATGTGTTGTTACACATCTAGGCTTCCAAACAGTATATTACTGTTAGGCTACTAGCCTCAGATGACACAAAGAAGCAATGTGCCTATGCAGGCCTCCCAAGCTGTTGTTCACCACATGGCTTGCTGTTGTCATCTACTATAACTTTAGCTGCAGTCTTACATAAATTAGACTTGTGCCATGGCACTTGAGTTAAGTACTATGTTCTATAGTCTGTGCACTTAGGTAGGGGTTCAGTTTTCACTGCAGTATAGTGTGTGTTTGGTATGTGTGTGCGTGTGTGTGTGTGTGTGTGTGTGTGTGTGTGTGTGTGTGTGTGTGTGTGTGTGTCTCCATAAAGAAGAGAGGAATTATGTATCCCAAATTACTTCTCAAATAACATGGTTTTGCAGTGTTTTGGTGCTTGCACAAACATCCATTTCAAGCAGTCCTATTGAAATCTGACTTGTGCCATAGTGTTTGCATTAAGTACTGTGTTCTGTAGTGTGTGTACTTAGATAAGTAGGGGTTCTATTCTCACTGCACTCCACCGTGTGTGTGTGTGTGTGTGTGTGTGTGTGTGTGTGTGTGTGTGTGTGTGTGTGTGTGTGTGTGTGTGTGTGTGTGTGTGTGTGTGTTGTGCGCAGTACTGCATGATGTTGACGTAAGGCCTCTATGATGAGGTCATTCTCCATCTCAGTAAATGGGGACCTATTTGAAGAGACATTTTGTGTCCTGAAAGAGAAAAAGATGATAACACATATAAGGATCACATAAGTACAAATAAACTGTTTACATATAAATCAGTAAAGCAAGGCTGTCAGTATTCCCCACTTGACAGACTTTAACGGTTCAACAGGGGTCAAAAACTAATTGAGAGGATACAAAACAAGGAGAATAACAAGAGAAACATATCCTTGTTTGGGCCATAACATATGCTCAGCTATGCTCACCCACCCAAAATCACAGTCCATTATAATTTGTGCCATAGCAGGAACTCATATTGGCCCCCCCCCAAATAAAATAGGCTAAGGACCAATTGTGCTAACCAAACAACTGTGAAATGTGCTATCAAACGACCTCTCTGTGAAACATATGTACATAGTTATCACACAGCATTATAATTTAAGCCTACTCTACATTCTCTGTAACTCTGAAATGGCTTGAAAAATTAAGGCCATGCCATGATTACAGTTCTAAAAAATGCATACAGATGTACTTCACATTATTCATAACTACATTCCAGCATATGCATTATGTAGGTAACAAAATGGATACATACCTGCTGGAGTACAATACTCCACTTTAGAGATATATTGCTCAAAATAAATGTGTCACTGAGTTAAACAATGCACTAACTCTCATTCACATCTGTTTGCCTAGCTACACATTTGCCTTTTTATAATGGAGTACATTAGTAATGGATTGCATCTGTCTTAGTCTGTGCTTCAGAGATGATAATTACAGCATAAGCAGCTGAACTGCATTCTACTCAACCAATCTTGTGAAGCTAGTCAACAGATATAAAGCATCCATGTGGACTCCATGGCGTTTTTTATATGGATTGGTAAAATAGAGGAGCAGAGACACCAAGTAATCCCAGACAGATTGTTAGTAGCTGCAGCTTTTTCAATACATTTGTCTGTGCTACAAGCTGAAGTCAGTGCTGCTGCTGCTGCTTTCAATAGCCACAGACAGAGAAGGTGAGGACTTTGCAGGTCAAACACACAGCAAACACACAGTACAGGAACTGTGCAACTTCTGGCAGCCTTAACTCAAAGCCAGAGCCAAATAGAGGGAACCAATCACAGTGGAAAATAAGGTATGCGTTGAACTTAGAATCCTAGCCACATCTACCCTTCACAGACTACCAGAGAACATGCTTGGTGTGTCATAGGCATCAGCATCCAGGATCTCCCAGACATTCCTGCATGCTATGCTACAACATGGCAGAGAGTACATATATTTGACAATTAGTTCTGTGGAAAGATTTACAAGAACGCCATAATTGTACCATGTATCTCTCTACCCTGAAGTAATGTCTGCCATACATCACAGTCAGGTACATATGAAAACAACACCTGGGGATCTGGGAAGGGTCTACATTAACCATAAGGTCTACCACTCAAACAACTGACAAGTCATGTGTAATGGCATGGGAATCATCTGGAACATGTGTGCTGGCAACCCTGGCAGTTGACACAACTCCCATATGTGCCATATCTCCTAACTGCATCAGATGTGTGCTATGGGGATATCTCACAGGCTCATTTAGGGATGGATGCAAGCTATGCACTGCAGTCATGGCTGATGAAACCCATCAGAAATGCATGCACACACACACATACACACACACACACACACACACACACACACCCACACACACACACACACACACACACACACACACGCACGCACGCGAGCGCGCGCACACACACAAACATGCACAAGCATACACAGAAAAACACCTTAATGAGACACACTGTCCAACCTGTAATGTCACAGAACATGTTTTTGAGCTACTGCAGTCACGGTGCCAGTGCCAATATACATCTGGTCAAGGCCTCCATTAGAATCTACTGACATGTCTCACAATGTGCATAGTATGTGCTATGCTACCCAAGTTAATCTTGTGGAAACAGCTGCAGCAAGATCAGCAAGGGGAAGGGGAACACATCCTCCCGACAATGCCAAGGTCACAACAGCCACAGGCTGATGATGAGTCAGAGGTGAGGTTGTAGGCAGACATAGGTGTGCTCAGTATGTCCTTGCACTGGCTAGGAGACAAGCCATAACTGACTCACCACCTAGGAGCCTAAAACCAACTACCTACTTCACCATACTTTTGTACTGGGAAAGCATTACAGAGAAAAGTTCAACAGTAAAGATACAGATTTACTTATCAGTCCCTCCCTAAATCAGACAACAGGCAGGATGCCAAATAAGTAGAGTAATCAGAACAGCACTGCCTTGTTAGTGGCATAACAAGAACACACACTTGCTGCCCCACCCCCAAAAGGACAGACAATTCTTGTTTGTGACATCCAACCTGGCTTTCCTTAGTTGGCAACTGCATATCATATTATTCCCAGTTGATATCCTTTGACAATGTAAGTGCAATGATATACTGTAGAATGGTTTACACACTGTATGTCCCAGAGTACTGGTCAAATAACTGCTGAATAACCAAGTAACACAGAAAGGTAAAACAGTGCTGTATATTTGCAAGCAAGAATCATAACAGGTAGTGTAATCACTAAGTGCAGTATTTTCAAAGATAAACATTTCACTTAATGTTTAATTAACATGTAATCTATTACTATAACTGTACATTCTGTTTAATTCGTTTGCGTGCAGAATGAGTGTTGTTGCTTGCTACAAAGATGTTTGTGTGAAAAACAGGGTTAAGGCATCCATCCTGTGTCCTGAATGTAAATTGGATGGTGTTTTGGATTCCAGACCTTTGTAGGCATATTTCATATGTACTAACATATTGTACTGTGTCTATCATACATTGATTTTTGTTTCTGCCAGTTATTACTTGTAGTTATCTCTTAATTCTTGGGCCACTGTTTGTGGGTGCTGCGCTTAGCAAAAATGACTTTGCCTATGCAGTTGGTTTGCGCACACAGCAGCACTGCACAAGCTGGATGAATGGACCACCCACTTAGCAAACAGGACCCAGACATCTAAAAATAGACATTGGATGAATTCTATTAATGTGATTGTGCCTGGCACAAACCCACTAAGTATGGTTGCACTGTGTTTAACAGCATGAAGCTCAAAATGAATACTAATCTAGGAGATGGTCATGTAACTTCTCCTGTGGATGCATATGTTAAGTGCCGGGCTAAAGTCCACATGGTCCTGGATTTGACTACAAGGATTGCAGCCTTTTTTTTTTTTTTTACTGTTGCGACCTTGCATTAGATAGCAATGAAATTAAACATAAACAAGTATTTCTTCATTTGCCTTGTGGCAATAGTGTAAGTATAGGATTTCCATACATAAGGTCAGGGTTTGAATACAGTAAACTCCATTCTTTTTTAATGGTGTTCCACTTCACATTATAGTCACTCTCAATTACAGCAGTTTTACCTAGTATTTCTTATAATTATTTAACTGATGGCTGATAGGTCAATATTGTGCCAGTTATGTACTTATGTATTATTGTCTGTATTGGTTACCATCTCTGTATTGGTTACCATTGCACAAACGTTGCCTGTGTTTGAGCAACGGAAAGTGACCAGCACCATTTTCAAATGTTGCAAAATCCCAAAGTGCGTGCTCTTTGTATTTGTGATAACTGGAATTTGTAGGAAACATCATTATAGATTGATCTTCAGTTGCAGTAGACATGGCTGGTGTTCATGGAGAGAGCTCTGAAAGATGTGGTGTGCAAGAGTCCAAAGTGTTTGTTGGACTCCTAGTGAATGAGTATGGTCCTTGGCTGTTGCAGGAGCACTATCATGGATCTGATTACAAATCAGATGCATGGAGTAGTTTGGCCTGGGATTTGTCCAGTGCTACCAGTATCCTCCTGCATTGGTGAACAGTGTATAAATCACTACAGAGAACTCAGGATGAGAAAGAGGGATACCATTGAACGTGTGATCGAGGAATGTCAGACAGGGGACACTCCACAGATGTGTAAGTATCACTTACATGTACTACTTGTAAGAGTTAGCAGTTGAATTTGTTCAGGATTGCTATTCTTAATGATATTCTGTTGTGTTCTGCTTTTTCCACAGCTCATGCAGATAGATTATTGAATTGGAAAACTTATGAAGCAAGATTGGCACAGATGTGGGATGCAAGTGGTATGCATGCATCCAAACAGTACTGTTATTGTAGCTTTAAGAGTAAATACAGCTTATTGTGTTAAACACTTGTATGACATTGGGTATACATTTGTCAGTTATGATGGAAAAATATGCATACATTAGTCTGTAGGATAAAACAACAGTCCAGTATTATAGATCAGTCAGAGGTTGTCGGTTCGAAAAAACACACTTCCCAACTATACAATACTGTTAAGGTTTACATCAATATTGCAATGTAATGTAAGACCTATAAACCAGGGACAACAATAGCTTCCTGAAAATAGTCATCAGTATAATTGGAACACGCATATGTACAATATATGCACATATCCATGATTGCTTGATGCAATCATGATATACTGTGTATTTGTTATGAGCTTGGTTGTCTTAACAGTGTAAAAGTTATTTGTTAAGAGCTGGTAGTGTTAAAAGTAATGGCAGCCAAATCATACCTCTCAACTATTCAGAAATTTGCTGAATGTCCAGATTTGTATTTCATATACTTGGTATGTTCCTCATAAAATGTGTGGTTTTCTGACAAATCACTGGGATTATCGGAGGACTAATGTCACTAAATAATGACATATATTTGAGTTTCAGACTTTAAATCTTTCTAGTGTAGGTTTAAAAAACCCTGTTACTCTAGCAACTTTCTAAGTTAATAGGAGTAATATTTAAAATAAGTCTATCTTTGGGCCTTTGTCCACCTGTTTTGTCAGTGTTTGCCCAGATTTCTTGTACTAAGAGGTGGGGAGATATGATCAGAATAGAGTGTATACATGCACATTGTATGTCACATATGAGTGTATACATGCACATTGTATGTCACATATGAGTGTATACATGCACATTGTATGTCACATATGAGTGTATACAGGCACATTGTATGTCACATATGAGTGTATACATGCACATTGTATGTCACATATGAGTGTATACATGCACATTGTATGTCACATATGAGTGTATACATGCACATTGTATGTCACATATGATATTAGTAATGTTCTCCTTTTTTTCTCTCAACACACCCGTTTCCTTCTTTGTGTTATTTTTGGATATTTTTACTTAATTTTTGTAATATGTATAATTTTGAATTGTTTTATTATCTGTTTGTTTATTTGTTATTATTTTTAATTGTGTTTGTCTTTTTTATAATTATTTATATTTGCTTTCTTTAAAATGATGTTTCTTTAATTATTTGCGTTTTCCAGTTATGTTTTATTTTATCATTGTATTTTAATGTTTTATGTTATTACTACAGCACAGCAAGGTAGGCTGGTTCCCTATGATCTGCCTAAACTCATTCCACTGGCTACAGCACCAAGGCCCAGGACTTCTGGACTGCAGCCTGGCCACAGCCCCCTGCTGCTCCTGCCCTACCTGGACCCTCAGGTAGTTCTGCCTCAGAGGATAGGTCTGTGGTTCTCTCTGGGAACAGAGGCAGAGGGGGTGATTTTGTCACCTGAGCTGAACTGCCAGGTATGGTGTGTAGGATTGTGCACCACACAACTGGTACATGCTTATGCAGAGTGGAGACACTGCTCTCCATCGTTGTCCCAAATAACACAAGGACACACAGACATCAGATACTGCAGCCATCAGCGCAGTGAGGTGGCAGTAATGACAGTCTAGTGGGTGAGGACTCTATTCTCACTGTCACCAAACTTGACATCCATAAGTTCACGATTCCCCACCCCCACCCCAACCAAGGTGTTCACCCCCCTCTTGTGTCCTTCACCAACCCTGTCTCTTGTCTCGTATTTCTTGTCTGTCAGCAAATGCTTCCTCACCTTCCAAACTTGCCTGGCTCAGAAATGCCTATCTTCTTTCCCCAACATTCCTTTTTCAACTCATTACATCCGAGTGACGCCTCCAGGTGCATCTGCAGTTACCTCCTACTGCTCCTCTAGGCGTCAGATATTACTTGTTCATATTGCATTGATAATTCCAAAAATCATGCTACATACAAGGTATCAGAATATTTTATCTTGATGCAGACATGATGGCAAACACAGTTGTATTGATATCTGACCTCTGTCAATGAGTATTTGTTAGAATTATAAGGTGATAACTTAATTTTTAAAGGCTCAGGCCACACCCACTAGGAGTTAAAGGTACACACTCAAAGGGTTGTACTGGAGGGAATGAAAAAGGCACCTTTCCTCCTCAAAAAAATATTGTCCCATACATAGCTCTCCATTTCACACGTCTACTTGACACACTTAATTGGGTCCAGTTGGCTTCACAACACAATTATGTTGTTGTCACCCTTCTCTCTGGAGGTGACAGTCCAAATTCAGCTCGGATTCTGCACATGTGCTTATTTGTTACTGTTAAAGAAATGGATAGCTATGTTTTTTTTTCCTACACCCTTCTTGCACATTCTTGCCTTTCTTTCACTTTGTTTTTCCCCATTCTTGCTCCTCCTTTCACCACTTTCCTGTCTCCCCCATTTATTTTCTTTAAAGAATCTGTGGACAATGGTCTTTCATGGGTGCATATATTGTGCATTTGCATGTTCCATGTACACTGTTTACACTTCACAGCAGGCCATTTAAGCCACAGGTATAGAGGTCTGAACTTCAAATGCTATAATGATGAAAACGTAACAGTATTGTATATTTACTGATGAAAATCTAAAACAATATTGTAGAGAAGTAAGTTTTATATTTGGGAGATGTGGTATTTGAACCCACAACCAGTGAATACTGTAATAATGTAATACTGCACTTTTCTTATGGACTACAACATAATGCATGCACACTTTCCTTTTACATTTTATAGATTCATGCTCACTGTTATCTTAGAATGTGCAATTGTCGCTTTGTTATACAGACCATACAAGTCAACCTCTTAGAGCAAGATATCTGGACAGGTCATAAAATAACGGGGGTACAATGACCCAAAAATAGGGACAGATTTTAAATATTGCTCTTACAAGCATGGAAAGTTGCATAGGATTTGTGTTAGCATACATTCTGACACTCATTATTTACTGACTTCAATCTCAGTTATTTGCCAGAAAACTACAAATAGTATGAGGAACAGACCAAAACAGTGAGTCAAAACTCTGGCTATTCAGCAAAAACATGGCCAATTAAGAGGGGTCTACTTTAAATAAACAAAAGCGGAATCCATCAAATACGAATCCGTCGACACATAAACAGCGAAATGCGATAATGTTGAACACGCAAAACCGCAAAATTTAAACATCGAAACCGCAATAGTCAGCTAACCCCACCGCCCGTAACATACTACCTACGCAAACACAACAAAAAACACATACATACACTAACCAAAACCCTACTACTAACCCTAAATTAAAGCACCAAAACCCCACTTGTAACCCTACACTAAACCCCACATACACAACTATCTATGCACTACCCTTAACCCCTCCCTAACCCTAAGGTCTGTAACTACCGCACACTTACTCTACAGAACTATACCCACACAAAGTAAATATTCCACACATAACACTTAACAAAACCCTACACTAAACCTTACATACATTACCTATCTATGCACTTACCTTAACCCGCACCCTAACCCTAAGGTCCGTAACTATCGCACACTTACCTTACGGAGCTATACCGCAGACGGGCCAACTATGACAATTCGACGTTTCTGATTTCGCTATTTAGTGCGTTTGACGTTTCCGCGTTTCACTGTTTACATGTCGACGGATTCGTATTCGATGGATTCTGCTTTCGTTTAGTTAAAGTAGACTCAGTTAAGAGCTATGCTACAGACTAATGCATGCATACTTGTTTTTACAGTTCATATGCATGCTCAATCTTATACAACTGTATGATATAACAACTAATCCATCTTTAACTGTTAAGGCTACAATAACTATACTATATATAATTATGCATACATACCACAAGCTTTTCTCATCTTTGTCACTAGCAATGTGTGGGATCTCACATTTGAGGCCCTCTCTTGTGCAGCTGAGGAAAAAGAAAAAAAGAAAAGAATGCCATCATGAATACCAGTCTTGATTATACTCAGCTTTAATATTTACAATTACTCAATGCAATTTATACATACACATCTGTGGGATGTTCCCTGTCTGGCATTCCCTGATCTAATGACCAAGGGTATCCTGTTTCCTCCTTTGGAGATCATCATAGTGATGATGGCATTGTTCGCCAGTGTGTGGGATACCTGTCACACTGGACAAAGCCCTAGCCACACTACTCCAGGACTCAGACTTGTACTGAGAACCTGTATAGTTACCCTGCAAAAGGCGAGGACTATGCTCCTTAAGCAGGAGCCCAGTGAAGAACTTGGACTCCTGAACACCCCAGCTCTGCACTTGGAACCACACACCCTCTCCAATGACACCAGCCATGCCTACAAAAGATCAAGCTCAGTGTCTAATGTGCATTTCCTGCCGATTCCACCTTAAATATCATATTTTCCTGCCAATTGCATGTATTGTGCTTACTGACAGTGCACACTGTCTGCATTTTGATACATTTGAAAAAGCTGTGCTCCACTTACCATCTCTCAAACAGCTCTATATCACATAGTCGAACTGTCATAAGTTCGACTATGTAAATATCGAACCCGGAAGTTCGAAATCTAAAAACTTCGAACACTCAAAACAGTGATTTTTTTTCCCCAGGGAAAAAAATTGCTATTCCGGTACAAACCGTAGAAACACACAAACACTACATACTGTTGCTACCCCCGACACACCCCAACATGGGGGGCTGTGCCTCCAACACCACCCCTACTTAAATATACCAACTCCGAGATTGCACCACAGTGGAGGAAATAGCAAAGCCGTGGAAACAGACCACCAAATTCTTTCCCTGGGAAAGAATTTGATGTTCTGCGGCTTCACTATTTTCAAACTTCAAACTTCCCAGTTCGATGTTTCAGCATTCGGACACTTGTCCATTTTTACAAATGATATAGACCCTCTCAAACACAGTAAGACAACTGCATTTTTACGTGATGGTAAGCAGAGTGCAGCTTTTTCAAATGTATCATAAACCAGACAGTGAAAATTTTCAAGGTTATTTCATATACAGCCACTTGTGCAACTTTGTTATTCAACTGGGAGAGTAAATATAATGTGAAGTGGGGAAATAAAGTAATCAAAGTAAAATGTGCATGGAATACACAGTATTCAAACCCAGGATCATGTGTACAGTAGTCCTAAAGTTACAGCTCTTGCCACAAGAAGGTTGAGATAACAGTTGTCTATGTAGCACTTTATTTGTATAATCTTCAATGTCACAACAGTATAAGAAAAGTTTGCATACCCTGTACTAGGGCTCAGCACCATCTGCACTCCAGTCTTACACCTAACACCTGTCACCAGAAGATTAGGTATATGATGTCCCCTATATTAGTATTCTTTGTTAACCTCATGGTATTAGTGAAGCACAGCCTTGCTTACTGGGTGCCCAGCAGTATGAATTGAATGCATCTTGTTTCTATTTTTGGATAAATGTGTCATGTCTGATATGTGGGTGGTCCATTCATGCAAATGAGGTAAGCATAGTTGAAGCCATTTGTGGCAAGCAGTGCATCACACAAACCTCAGAAGAAAAGTAAAAAAATACAAAATAAAAAAGGAGAGAAGATTAAACAATTACACATAGCCATACATACTGGGGGACAAAGGCCCAAAAATAGGGGCAATTTTGACATATTGGTCTTGCCAACTTAGAAAGTTGATAGATTAACAGGTTTTGCATTAGCATAAATTTTCCATAGCGTATAAAGTCTGAATTTCAAATGTCTGTCATTATTTTCTGACTTCAGTCCTCAAAGATTTGGCAATGATTTGCCAGTAAACCACAATTTTATGAGTAACAGGCCAGAAATATGAGGTGATATCTGGACATTCTGGGAAAGTTTGTACAGTTGAGAGGTATGCAGAAGTGCTATGTACATTCACAGGGTTTCATGGGCAGGTGCACTGGTGTGTACTGCAAAACCTTGTTTAAGTGTGCAGAGTTTTATTAATACTGATTGCACACCACTGCCATGGGCACTACTTCCTGTACATGGTAACACTCTATGCAGGCTCTACACGAACCCTACACAGAGTTTACTGAATCCTGGGGAATGTTCACCTATTGGAGTGATGAACAGCAGCACTAATCACATATGCATGCTTCTCATCACACTAACACAAATACAAGCACATTTTCATGGCCAGCAATGGTGTTGGTGACCAGGAAAATGTGTTGAACAACATGATGCCTATGGGCAAACCTGTTAAACAAACTTGTGTGCATATCACAAAAAGCAATATATGGCAAATAATGCAAGTTGTACCTGGCAGGGAAAGTATATTGAGTGTAATGTGCACATAATTCAAACATATGAATACAGAAATAAGAAGGTGTTACTCTGTTGTACCATTAATCAATTACACTGCTACGATATCATAAATATAATTATTTCAGTATTGCCATATTGCATAGAATTGCAATACTTACTAGGTTTACAGTAAGACCTGATGCATGCATACCTTGTGCCACTCTGAGGTGTTAACCTCTTGGTGCACCTCCATGTTCGCTGCAATATCTTTAACAGCTGGATAACACAGAAGAACAAGAAAGGACATGAAAACATATTGAATAACAGTCTTGGCTGTGTCCTACATTCTATATAATTTAATACTTATGGGTCAATATACTTACACAACTGAAGGATATCAGCAGTTCTAGATTCATCCCCCCATCAGCTAGGGAGGTCTTTCTTTCACTGTTTCAGGTCACTATAGTGGTAATGAAAATTTTATCCAGTATGTAGGAATGCTAGGTGCTCTATAAGTAGCCTTGGCTAATCTGATCCAAGCCTCAGTCTTATACTGAGACCCAGTTTAGTCCCCCTGCAGCAGTCTACGGCTATAGCACTCCAGGAGGAATGCCACAAAAATCCTGAACTCCTCAATACCCCACTTCTGTGCTCTAAATTCAGCACTATCATCTCCCACATCAGCCATGCCTGCAGAAGTCAAGCAGCATCTCTATGTCTGAATGGGCACCAGATTCCAATCTTGCTTTTAACAGCTAGTGCAAGAACATGCACAACCATGCCAAATGTATTTGCATGATGGAAAGTACAGTGATGTATTTTCAATTAAAGAGGTAGGTATGTTATCAAACAGCAATGATGGTGAGAAACATGGCAGTAAGATTTGCCAAGTGTGATGTTCAGGCTATACACACTTTTTCCGATGGGCAACACTGACAGCCTTAATGGCTTGGATTATTATCCTTGGTGTTTTCAAGGTTAAGTAGAATGACTTGGCACATAACTTTGTGGAATTACACACTGCAAAGATTTAGTTGACCAATGTGGGAATCAAACCTATGGAATAAATAATGCAGAAATGTCGGGTCTATATTACATTGGCGAACGCTTAAATGTTCAAATCTGTAAAGGTCGACCTTTAAAGATCGAACAGGTAAGGGTTTGAAAATGTAATAAAAAATAAATAAAAAGTAAAATTAAAGGGTTTTAGCAGGGAGGCAAGCCCCCCTGCACCCCCCACACCCCATGCTACTTAAATATACCAACTCTGAGATCGCACTTACACCCTTTAGTTTTTTTATTTTTTTTATTTTAACTTTTAAAATTATTCGAACGCTTAACTGTTCGATCTCTAAAGGTCAACCTTTAGAGATTCGAACATTTAAGTGTTCATTTATCTAATATAGACCCAAAATTTCAGTCAAGATGATTATTTGTCACTGCTACAGGAAAGTTCCCTTTGGAACATGTTTATTACAGATAAACTGTATTTGGTATGAATGGACATATACTTCAGATAGGCCTGTATGTGTATGACTTTAGGAAATGCCTTCCCATGAAAGAGTCAGTATTACTGTTTGTAAATGTATATCAGATGCATTGACTTTCATTAGCTGATTAATACAGGTAAGGGTATGATACATACATCCTTCACTACAAATACTGCCCTAAACACAGAGTTGTTCTATGTGAGTAGAGAAGGTGATTTTAACTTAAGTATTCCACTCATCATAGATATGCAAGTGCATTTTAATTCATTATCATAATTATCCTGCTTAAACAATTGCACATGTTCATTTGTGTTTCATAACTAAATCATTATTGAGATATGCTACTTAGATAAAACATTTATCAAAGCCATAATGAGACATTTCTTGCAATAAATGTAATTATGATAGCCATTTGTATATAATTTACTTTCCTAATCAAAATGTTTGAAATTGTATTCTGCACCCTTTGTAAAGGATATGTTTTATCTAGATTTGAACCTGGATCAGTGCACTTACACCTTGTACCACTGAAACAACTGCATAGCAGGTGGATATTCTGCACTCAGTACTGTCCCGAATGCTAACATCAACACATTACCACTAAGCTTATTTGCAATATAGAAGGCTGCCCAAATAAAATGCTTCACTTTTTTACTTAAGCAGGTAACCTTGATTACACACTACTCAGCAGTGAGCACGTGCACGGGGCAAAAAGCAGGAAAAAAAGCATATGAAGCTCTGATGAAAGTAAGTCATAAGCTCTGATGAAAGTAAATCATGAATCTGGAGTAATGATTTCCACATTTCCTTTACACAGTATGGATTTAAAAGCCAGAGCAACTCTGTTAAAGGGCGAAAGCCACTGCATTTACAGCTTCTGTCACAGAAACAGGTATACACCATGTGCACCTTATTTACTCATTAATAACACGATGCAACAGTGACAAAACTGTTTGCGCATATGAAGATACAGAAATGGAATTGCTCACTCTTCCCTTCAACTGTGAGCCCCATCTGTGCTCTGCTAAGCAATGCTGAAATTAAACAGGCAAAAAAAAAAACATAACAATTTATATTCTATATAACACAACACAAGCTCCATTTTCACATCTGCTGTATATATTCCAAGCAGCATGGAGATTTAAGCTGGATTCAAACCCTGCATCCTCCTTCCTGTTTCTTTAAAATCATTTAATTTAACATGTGTGCTGCAATGACATTTAGATGTAATGTAAACTTTTCTCATTGCTTTTCAGAGTGATGTAGCAAAACACACCTGTGCCACTCTGAAATGTGCCACTAATGACATACCAAATTAAATTTCTTAGTTTGTACATTGGGCAGTGGAATCTCATTCACTGCTTCAAAATTGTGCCGGGCAGAGTGTGCTCTGCCAAAATGAGCGCAAACGAGGAACACAAAAAAAATTGTCAGTAGTAATAAATATCAGGGAATCATAATGAAAATGCAGGATTATGAAGTTTCCTAGATCTGTGTGTCTTAAAACCTGGCCATATGCATTAACTCTATCAGGCAGCACACTATGTGGATGTGAACCCTCAATTGAGTGCAATAAAAATACTCACTCAGTTGTGTTTCTTATCTCTCTTTACCACCAACACAGGATTAGAAAATGTTCCTTTCTCATTTGCTTGAATATGTCTAGATCAATGTGATATTGATAAATACTTTATGATAACAGGCCACACTATATTAACATCAGGTTGCCTACAATGCCAGCCATTTCTTCTATTTATTTTCTTAGCATCTTCCCCTCATCTCAGCTTAACTACAGAAGTCCAATGCCATGGGCATTTATTTGAATTTTTGTTTCAGTGTGTAATAAAACTGATCAGCATTTCAGACAGATTTCAAGCAAAGGCTGGACAGTGTGCTCTTAGTACAAGGATATCAATGCTGTTAAGGTTGTTCTCATAGTTCTCAAGGTGCTTCAGTTTTTTATTTTAAGTCTGCTCTGCATGATACACACACTTCAGAGAGAAGAGTCTATTCAGTATTGCTTGTTCCTGTAGTCAGAACAGTCAGTAATACTTGCAAGCCATTTTCATTTAACAGTTGTCATTGCTCCCCCTTACACCCCCAGGCCAAGTGCATGCACTCATGTAGCTACTTACATCATGTTTACATCCCATACTCCAAGTGATTTTTTTGGGGTATTAAGGAATGCTAATGACTTCACAACTTATTTGCATCTCCATAGTGCTCAGATGGTTGACTCTACACTATATAAAGATAGTGGTTCAGGTAAGGAAGTGGAAGGAGGGGAGACTGGATAGAGACAAACCATTTACTGCCAGTTACTTGGACGAGATTGTTCTACAAATTGCTGCACTGTTTCATAAGGTATGTTTGTCCCCTTCATAAACTGGTTACATGTTCATATTTTGAATATATTTCAATGTGCAATAGAAAAAATAACTATGATATGTATGCAGTTTTAAAAATCCACTGCTGGTATACTGCACATATGTCAGTTCTTGCTATGCTTTCCAGGTTAATACGGTTACATCACAGTATTGTGTTATCATTTGCTATTGAAATTTCATCAGTTACTGCAGACAGCTGTATTGTGCTTATTATCAACTTCAAGGGGTTGTGCATGTGTAGCTAAAGGAGGTATTAGGTTTATGCAATTCAAGCATAACTTGGACCAGTGGATAGGAAATAGAGAATTTATCCCTAGTCTGGCACCCATGTCTCTACTTGACAAAGGCAGCTTATAAATGCCTGACCACCCATGTCCAAGCTACACATCCCCATTAAAATAACCCTAGGATATCAGAACTTGACATACTCATTTGGGAAGCATGGCTAGGCTTAAAATCTCCCTATGGGGAATCTAAGAACCTATAAAATGCACATACCATTGTTTGAACCCATAACTCTGTTGACAAATATATTCCCAAATATAGAATATTGTTGAGGCATGCTTAGTGAGTACTCAAAACAGGCATGACTGCTAAATATATTTCAGAGGAATGCATAACCTGATATTAGTCAAATTGAACTCCTTACTTAGTGCAAGAATACATTCATGAGGATAGGATATTAACAAGGCATACTAAAAAAGGATTCAAAAGAGAGGGGGCTGTGAAATACACTTCAGTGGAATGGATAACAATATCAATTCAGCAAAATGAAAAAAAACTGGGTTTGAATTCCCGAGTTTGTGCAAAGATACATTCATAAAGACACAATATTAGCAAGGCATGCTGACATAATGAGGAAGTTGGCTGTCAAATACATTTCAAGGGAATAGACAATGTGATATTGGGCAAACAAAATGTATTTACCTGTTTTCATAATTATTACCCTAGACATTAAAGATGGAAATTCATGGGCATGGTTACATGCCACAGCAGAAGGTATTCAGAAGATATGTGAATGCACACTAGTCATACAGTTAGAATTATTGCAGAGGAAGATAAAATATAGAAGGAAAATATGTATAACACAAGTGGGGAGTGAAAGCAAAAAAATAATGTATGAATCAGTGTAGGAGAACAGTAAAGCATGGATTACGACAAATGGACATGACACATTATCACAGTTTTATGCTATGTCATTATTGTGCGATAACAATCGTCAGCATTCAGCAGGTGAGAACTGCATTGATATGAATCCAGCCTACGTTTCCATGGGTACTGCACTAGCTAGTGATGTCAGATATCACACATATCAAGGAAAGTTGTCAGTGGTATCTTTGTGAATAAATATGGCCATGATTAAAAGTGAGTAAAACAACCCCTGTTAAAGGGTTATATTGAAGTAGAAATGATCATAACACATCTGACCAGTAAGTAATTATTGCCTAGCAGCCATTGTTTCATACATTACTACAATGCACAGCAGATGGGATTGGAACTGCTACCTATGTAATTCATGATTACATGATGTGTATTAGCTAATGATGCCCCAGAGCTATTTGTACAACGGTTGTGACAAACTACACATTTGAAGTGTGTGTGACAACATTATGGAAAACTGGCAAAGAAATGAGTATCGCGGAACATACAACAGTAATTGGTGGGCCATAACCCTTAACATACCTCACAGACAATTTGATCCTCACATTAGGTTTTGTGAACTATGGCAGCTGTGAAAGTTGACATGACAAAAGTCTACACTTGTCTATGGCACCATTGCTTTGGTTTTAAGCTCCATAGAATGACGGTCAGAAAAACCATGATAGGAAAGGCAAATTCTCAGCTGTTGTTGCCATAGAACAAGAAATGACATGCACTATTCTTCACCATTGAGTAGTGATGGTTCTGTGTGCTGTCAAGCAAAGAAAGAAACATTAAACATTGTGAAAATGTCCTTGCTTACAAGAAAGTACAGTATTAAGGGGATCAAAATCATCCACCCATCAAAACACAATAAAATATCTCAACCCACATCTTTTGAGTGAGCCATTCCTGCATATCCCCAACGCCCATGTTTACACACCAAAAGAAGGTACATGATCCTGGATTTGAACACATATTTCTCTAAGTCTTGGTCCCTATACCCATGCAATACTTGTTGATACCACTGACTAAGTGACAGCACCATTTGAGAAAGCACACAGTTGATGGGATAACTGGAGTTATGCGCTGGAATGCATATGGCATCCCTTAAAAGAGAGTACAACACTTGAGGGAGCACAACCCTCTGCCCATGTAATTGTTACCACTAAGTAGAATTGTACACATTACATCTGTTGAGTAAGTTAGTCCTGCCTATTACCAGTTGCTTTTCTACACACTGATACTGGGTGCACACTTCTAGATGCAGATACTTGCCTCCCTAACTCAACCTTCTTGAGACCTATTCACTAGCTGTTGAAACCACAGAGAAAATCATATCACAGTTGTCAGAAAGCACACAGCTGAAGGGAGCTTGAGGCATGAATGCAAGAATGACCAATGTGGTTTGCGAAACAGACAATGGCAAGTGAAGCTGTAGCATAGTGTATTGATAATTCCATCACATCAGGTGTACATTAAACCCTCCAGTCCATTATAGTTCTAATAATAACAGTCTCTTCACATTAATATGACTATTATTTTCTACTGCTGTTTTCTGTTAAGCTGCAGAGCCAAGCATATTAGCATGACAAATAGCATATGAATGCAACCAAAAGCAAATTCCGATCAGTTTTTGTCATAGGACATGAAGTATCAGTCACTGTTGCCTAAGTATGGGTAGCAGTGCTGCTTGATGCCAAGTGTCATTGAATCATGAAAGTAGAAAGAGTGATTTGTTGTAATATTCAAAAGTCTTATGCCCATATCTGTGCAGCAATGCATGTGTTACTTCACACATGCTGCTGCAGTACAGAGTGGTATATGTATGTGATAGTGATACTAAATGCACATTACCGGAATGGAAGTCATGATGGAATAATTGATATGCTCTACACAAGGACTTGAACTGTCATGTATCTGTCAAGTCACAGTGATGGAAGCATGACAAATTGAAATCACAAACAGTAGAATGCCACCCACACATTCCTGAGTGTTATCTCCACATCACTGCATTATGTGAAATCACAAACAGTAGAATGCCACCCACACATTCCTGAGTGTTATCTCCACATCACTGCATTATGTGAAATCACAAATAGTAGAATGCCACCCACACATTCCTGAGTGTTATCTCCACATCACTGCATTATGTACTGTCATTAAGTTGTGTGTTTATGTGAGCATCAGTGACAAATCTCTGTTACATATATTCACTGTGCATAATAACACCAAGGAATATTTGCAACTGATGTCAATATGATACTCATTGATATCAGTCTGGAAGTGTACACATTCAATGGCACACAATTGTCAGAACTGGAAGGAAAATGTAAGACAATCCCATCCCCAGTTATGTTCAACACTCTACCGAGTATCATGGAATGGACTCCTCATATCATGTATACATTGAGCCAATAAATCATATACAACTAATTGAGGTCACTGATATTATTTTCGGTTTGCCAGAATCACTTACCAAATGCAATAATGCAAAGCTTAGTTGCATGAGCAATGGCAAAGTGTTAGCACTTGCATAATTATTGCTTGAGTTTTTGCCATAGGATGTGAACTAGCAGTAGGCTTTGCTATTCAATTCCAAGTGTCATACAAATGTTGAGGACAGCAATAAATATTTCAATTTATATGGCCATTTGTATGGTGTGTGAATCCATTTTTGACTATATTAAAAGTGTGACTTGGGGTTCATAGGAGAGAGATAAAATGGAAAACAAACAGAGTGTCGGTCACTAAGGGAGTAATTAAGGAAAGAGCAGGATGGTGGTGAGCTAGGACCATATCTGTCCAGTTCTTCACAAGCTAAGATTTCATATATAGAAAGACTTTGGGACATTTGGATACTCCATGATAAATGATGTGCAATAAGTTAACAATGTTATGTGATCAGATGACCAAATCAGCTGGGCAATACATAAACATAAGTGAAGTGGATAGTCATGCATGGTACATTTTTTTTTTTTTTGTGAGAGAGAAATGTTGGTGAAGGTATTTGAGAATAACAGAGGTAGGTATGTAGCATAGGTTAGTTTAGGTACAGTGCATATGTGACAAACAGGGATGGTGATTGATACAAGATAGAGTCGAACATCATGGTATGGGTTTTCAGAGGTGTATTCTCATCTGGTTTGAACACAGTGGGAATCTACTCTTTGCCCATAAAATTGTCATAGACACCAGGGGCAGTGCCAGATTGGGCAGCAATTCAGAAATTTGCTGTAGGATTTTATCCATGTGGCTGATGTGGGCATGGATGCCCCTCTCCATTATTTCCTCCACCAGCTCTGTCAGCTCTTGTCAGGGGATATAATCTTTGACCTCCAGTGGCATGACTCCTTGTGGGTACCATACTGTACCAGGCCCAATGGCAGAGGTACCTGACACAGATGGTATTGGTAATGCAAGTGTTGTGGAGGCAAGACTGTCAGGCTGTGATCCAGGAGTGCTAGCTGCCTCTTCTGCTTGTGGTGGGGCTGCTGCACCCACCTCTGGAGGGTTGGGGTCTGAGCTGTTATGACCAGTCTAGCTCCCTGTGCTGGTTGTCATGATGAACCAGCAATGGATGTTGCAATACAATGAAAGATTAAAAAACAAAAGTAAAACATAATGGAAAAGATAAGAAAGAGGGTGGAGGACAAACAAAAAAGAAAACATATCATTAATATTTCTTTAATGTTAATGTCATAGTCATTATGTATTCCACATACATTTTAAGATTATTTATGTATACTGTGGGCATAAACGTGTGAGGCCATTAATTACTCTTACAATAAAGTTATGATATCCATGGCTTTCACAATTAAATACATTCTACAATAAGTGAATTACTTTGCAAGTGGTTTATAGATGACAGTTAATTAACAGTGTATTGGACCTGAGTACATTTTCTTCTAAAGTATGACTATAGGTAGCAAATACTGAATTGTAAACTGCATATCAGACATATTTCTCGTTGTTTCGGATTGAACCAACATCCATCTGTCTTTAGCTAAAAACTGACTATTGTAAAGCAACATCAGTCAATCATAAGAGTCAGTAGAGATTCCTAATATAAAATATGCATATTCATCCAATTGTTTGATAACCACTTGAGGTCTGATGCCCAAATAACTGATAACCTTTTGGTAAAATCAGTGCTAGTCTGACATGGCAATCTGCAGTATCTAAACCCGTTCATACCTTGTGCCTCTCTCAGGTGTTGTAGTCTCTTCTGATGCACCACCAAGTTTCCTTCAATCTCTGCAGAGACTACACATCATAAATAAACTGTGATGATGTGTGTGTGTAGTGTACTGTATTGTATGGTTATTAAAGATATATTTACAGTACTTAGGTGGTGAGTGGGTCCTATAACATTACTTCCATTTACTAAGGAGGTCATTTTTCACATTTTTAGGTCACTGTAATGATGACACCACTGTTTACCCCTGAGTGGAATACCAAAAGCATGCCTCAGCCTTATACCAAGACCCACTATAGCCTCCCTGCATTAGCTTCTAGATGTAATTTCTTACAAGGAGGGCTACAGATATATACCACTCCTCCTCAGACCATTTCTGTGCTCTAAATGCCATTTCATTGCCTACCATGACTTCTCGTCTCTAATCTCAGGAAAATGGCAGGGAATTGGAGTACAAATCAGATCTCATATGTACCAACCTGTGGGCAATGACAGACTACACCTTGAAAAGCATTTGTGCAAGAGATATCAAAAAATTGCCTATAATTACTGTAGCTGTTATTTCTCCAATATCCATTTTACCTAGGAAACATGGCAGTAATGCAGGGCCATGTGTGCTTATGTTCTTATTAGTATAATCTATATATATATATATATATATATATCTATATCTATATCTATCTATCTATATATATATATATATATATATATATATATATATATATATATATATATATATATATATATATATATATATGGTCTATATTACGTACTCGAATGGTCAAATATTCGAACACGTAATAGTTGACCCATAATAATCAAACCGCCACAATGTCGAACGGTTCAATGGAGATCTCCGTACAGTGCGGAAATGGAAGTTTTCCATTGTCTGCACTGTAGAGCGATCTCGGAGTTGGTATATTTAAGTAGCAGGGGTGTGGGGGTGGACCCCCCTGCGTAGAGCATTTAAATGGTTTGTTTGGGTGGGTTTTTCTTTTTTCTTTCCCGTTTGACATTGTGGCAGTTCGATTATTATGGGTCGACTATTACATGTTTGAATATTTGACCATCCGATCACGTAATATAGACCATATATATATATATATATATATATATATATATATATATATACATAAATATATATATATATATATATATATATATATATATATATATATATATATATATATATATATATATATATATATATATATGCTCCACACTGACCTCTGCTCATACTGGATACTGGTGATATCTCCATTACATTTCAGCTGAAATTTTTCTTCTTCCAGACATGCACTCATGAATGTTTTATTAGATTTATGAGATTAACAATCGTACACATGAATATGTAATCACATGCATGATATTGTTGTTTCTCACTATTCTCTCCATGGATATTTTGTAACACTCTTACAGAAAACATCGCTGTGCCCCAAAAATTATTTTGTGATTGATTAGGTATAGCACATCAGAACTGAACTGACGCCGAAACAAAATATGGCCTACTGACTTCTATTCATTAACAAGAAACAGCACAGAGAAACTGGCATTATAAATGTGCAATGCGAGGAATAAAAATGTGTACATGACTGGGAATATATAAATGTACCATAACTTATATCTTTATGTGCATTAGGAAATAAATAGTATTTATTCTACTAATGTGCATATGTCATCTCGTTGTGTCTATCAAGTCATATTTATTCTTATCATGTCTGTGATGTGATTCTGTTTTATTGTACTACATCTGCAGGCTGACATTGTAATAGTCCAATTAAGACCTGTTTAATGTATGACGACCCTGTAACTGTTGCACTGTACACTGTTCCTTCATTACAGTAACAATTTGAGGCAAAATACTTTGATGTGGAATAATTTTTATTTGCATTAATTGTATTCATATCTTGAATGTTAACTGATGTATACCAATGCCAAGCAGAGGAGTGGAACTGATAGCAAAATCTTAGTGCATGAATAATTATTTTCTGAGTTTTGACAAAGGACAACTGCCATTTCACTACAGTCATTGCTGAACAATGACCATGCTCCATGCCAATCACTAAGCAAATGATGACCACAAAAATGCCATTTATAGTTTACAAGACACTTGTCTATTAGTGAGATGTCCTTATGATTTAAGTGACATTATTATTATTATACAGGAGGCGAAATATAGAAAACAGGACCATACCGACTGCACAAGGGAGGATGTTAGCCCAAGCATATCTCAGGCGTATTTAGCATGACATTGCACTATACTTATGTTGTCAAACTTTTGTTATTTTTCATTGCCCACTGCAATTGTGATACTGGGAGTATAGGACACATGAGGATGACAATGACGCTAAGGGTATAAACACTTTCTGCAGGGCAGACTTATCTCTAACATTGTTGTGAATTATTAATTGGATTACCTTTGTTCATGGAATGTCTTAAAGCCTGGCATAAATACATTATTCCATTGCTTTTAACCTGTACTTATGCTTTACATTTAAGCTGCATTCACATTATTGGGGCTACAATTAACATTATTAATTATGTTCACCCCATGTCTCAGCTGTGTGATCAACAACCTCAAGTGATCAGACTAATATGTGGCTCAAGGTTCAGTCATATTTCCTCATGACTATAACTTTACATATTTTTAAGAGTTACCTGTTTGACACACCAATTCAAAGTGTGATTTTGATTAGCATGAATCTTGAACACATAATTGACTGACCAGTGGTGCTAATGAGGCAAACTTGTACAGCATTAGCTTGGAAAGTCTAATTCTTCATTCTTTTGCTGCTCAGACATGCATGTTATCATATAGAAATCAAAATGATGTTTATCAACATTACTCATTGTGCAAATTGAATGATTCAAAAAAATGCAGTGAGCTGCAAGCTAATTAGCATAGTTGATGAGGACAGAAGGATATATCTACACCTTAGTGTGATGGGATGGGGCATGGATCTTCTGTCATGCTATGAAAGATTGCTTTCTTCCCAGAGTGCTTTCAAATAACTAGTCTCAACATTTTTGCTCTAGGACTAGGAATGATACTCTCTGAAAATATATCAAGATTTGTCTTCATCCTTACAAATGCTCCTTTGTACTATACTGTTAATTATGTATGGCGTGCTGTCTACCTGTAGTGTTCCACTGAAATTTGTTCAAGTATTCTTTTCTAAGTTCATAGGTTCATAGATTAGTATTAGGCTAACTGCCCTTTTGGGCCATTTGAAGCCTAGCCAGTTACCCTATGTGAGAATCAAACCCTGCACCTTGTGTCTTTAAGGTAAACACCTTAACCATTATACTATCCTCCCACCCCTATTTTTACATTTTACATTCTGAAATGTAATTCATGGGATCAGGCAACGCAGACTCATTTATGCGTACAGGCCTTCATATTATTGTAGCAGGAAAAGAACTTAGATGTTTATTTTATGGTGAGGTGTATATCTTGACATGTCTCACTCTAATGGTGGTTACGTGAGCAAGTGTGCAAAATTGTTATCACTGAAGGCATTAATAAGCTTTTGCTACATTCCCCATGTTGCTGAATGCTATGTTGGTGAAAATGTATTCTTGTTTAGACTTTAGATTGTATTTTAGAGTGCTTGTTTTTTAGGGTGCAGGTATGTTTGTGTTACACTTGAGTATGCTACTCACTGACAGAATACTGATATATTTTGTTCAATAAAAGTAAAATATATATACTATCCTCACTGTTAAGTTATGTTATGATATCCCAGTTTTTATTCCATCACAAAAGGGATATGGCTCCTAAATCTACTAATTGTTCATCCACATGAATGCCTCCTTTTTTCAAATGGTAAAAATGAGGTCATAATATGGGCCATCTGTCTCCGCAATGGATGGCTCTTTGATGTACACCTCCAACAAGCCCTTCCATGACAGTGTCTGGTGGTATGTGATTGAGTATGACACTCCTATTGGTGGCTATGGCAGTATATGCACAATGGTATGACATAGAGCCAATGACATGTTTCATAATGTCAAGCTCAGAGCACAGGCTGAGGCACAGTATTAGAGGGCTACTGGTGGTGAGCCATCAACCAAAAAACCGCTTACCAAGGTGGCAGAGTTTGTATTATCAATCAGGGATGAAGATAGATCATCACAGTTTCACAGCATGGTGCTGGATGTCGGGAAAGAGCACCACCCATTCGAAGTGCAGTATACTCTTCACACCCCCTCACCACATTATGGACACAGTAAGAATATCTAGTGCACCCTTGACACAGAGCTATCTGAGAGTGGGCAGGTTGACAGGGGCACAGTTGATCAGGGTAGTGTAGTATCTCCAGGGCCAGAAATGGTAGAATTTTTCCTAGGCCATTGGGTGTGGGAGGTAACACACAAAGGTATCAGTAGAGGTGCTCAGAGATGGTATGTCTACTTCCCTCCTTCTGAGGTTGCTTTTTCAGTAGCTGCCACCCGACATATGTGCAGAGCCATCACAGAGACACAGGTGAGTTCAGGAAGGCTCTCAGAAGAGGTCATAGGTTTACTGCATGTTGTGCATTTCTGACACACAAGACTATAGGAACAGTATCTGTGACTCCTTGGGCAGGATAAATGACATACTGCAGTGTCTGTTCTGGAGTGTATGTTAGGGATGGGCAACATCCCTGTGGCTGCTACATTTGTGGTGGATGTGTCTACATCATGTGTACACCCAAGTGATGTCACCCTTGTAGTTGTGGCATTGGGTATGGTCATGATGACAGCTCATTCAGCAGATAGTCACATTCAGGTAGCACTTTTACTTCTAGCTAGAGTCATTGAACCACCAGTGCAATATCTGTCTGAGGCAGGAACATCTATGTCAAAATTGATCCTCTTCCATGCATAATTCACACCTGTCCAGTTTGCCAAGATATAGTGCTGGTACAGATGCCATGGTTGTGGCCCTGGAGACACACATGCAAACTACACTCCGCACTATGACGTCACACACATGTACACACTTTACTATAGACTTCCTCACATCTAGACACACCTACCTTGAGAGTGCACACTTGCTATTAACTCAGCTCTTACACTCACACACTTCCTCTGTAAAAGACATGCCCTACTGTAATCCCCCATACTGTTCAAATGATGAAAATCACGCCCTACCCTTTGCACAGTATTTAACTTAGGGATGCTTATGTCTGATGCACAGAGTGGCTAGCCAATACATGGGTAATCAATGTCTTGTTTTCTTCTATTTATCTAACAGTTTTTGAATTTGTGTTTAATATGATTATGTTCTGTAGCAGCAATGGTTTTGTGTTGGTAGTAATAGTAGTAGTAACAATGGATGTTACGTAGGATCGCTTGCTCACTTACTGTGCAGATGATGATGAGTACCCTGTCCTTTGGAAGGGTGGCTGATATGGGATGATTATGTCTATTGCACAGAGTGAACAGGAAAGGCATGGGTAGGCAAAGTTTGTTTCTGTTTGAATGCATTTGCTGGCTATATCAGTTTATGTGCTGTGATATTCTTGTGTATGTATCATTGTTTTTATAGTCTCCTTACTCTGATTCAATACCATAGTAGTTTTAAGGAAAGGTTGATCATGTACCTTTGGTACTGCTAATGGGAGCATAGGTAAGGAGTGGAAAAAGAGTTATTGGACAGTGATGTTGCAGTTACTAGCCTGTGATTTGATTTTCAAATGCAGTAATATAGGCAGGAGTGAGCTAATAAATGCATACATAAATAAATAAATGATTAGACTAGACCCTCCAGAACACATATTTGGCATTATTATAACCCAGGAATGAGAGGCAAAAGATGCACGTTTTATGTATCTTTGCAGTTTTTCTTTGTGAAAACAAAATCACCGGACTGGCACTGGCTATATTTTTCTCATTTTCTTGCAAGAAAAACTATGACTGGACCTGATGTTTTATCAGATGCCCTTCTATTATTAGCTTTCAGTAATAATTATTTGCTCAGTGAGCAAATGATGAACAGATTGCTTGGCACGCAGAAGTCTGCTTTAGTAAATTTGTCCTTAATCTTTGCAATAGCTGGGTGTTAAGAGTTTGTTGACATGTATATGTGTGACATTTGACCCCACAAACATAATTAAAGTCGTGTGTGTGTGTGTGTGTGTGTGTGTGTGTGTGTGTGTGTGTGTGTGTGTGTGTGTGTGTGTGTGTGTGTGTGTGAGCAAACTGTAACACTCATCTGTTGTTATGACTAAGGGCAAAACTGCTAAAGCAGATTTTCCAGCATCTGTACTTATTAGTAACAGCTCCCATGCTATATATTAATAATATCCCTGAGGAATGAAAACACTAATAAATGTCTGACTGAAAGTGGATCTTTACAGACTTCGGTGAATCCTTGAATTTTAGCCAGCATCCTTATATTTTTCAATGAACATCGCTTTAATATTCTCTTTTTTGACAAAATTTGAAAGAAATATGTGTTAGTTTGTATCCCAGTTACTGTTTTCAGCAAACATTGTATTGCACAGGAATAAAAGTTATACCATATTAACTAATAATAATCTAGTCAAGTTTTAGTTATGTTTAAGTTGTAATGCATTGTGTAATGTCTATATCACAATGCTTTTAAAAACACCATTTCTCAAATGTATTATTATTATTATTATTATATCACTATTAGGAAACTGACATACCTTCTACTGTATTGTTGCAATTTTGACTTTTAGCATCCATCTCCTAATTTATATGCCACTAAATCTGAGGAAAAGGGAAATGCATTGAGTACCATTTAATTGTAATAGGTTTAAATAGTCACAAGCGTGAAATATTTTGAAGCGAGACTGCATTGGTGTTACATAAAATAGTTAATTCAGGAAGTTTTATGATTTTTTAGAAAATTGCTAAGAGGCAGCGTAGCATAAAAGAATCATGATAAACCTAAATAAAACAACATTCTGTTCTCAAGTCTTCATACTGATTGGATTCCAGGATCACTTGGATGAAAAGTCACAGGTAATACTCTCTATAATGATCATTCTGGCTTACATTATCACAATTCTTGGCAATCTTGCGCTTGTCATTATAATTGCATTAAACACAAAACTCCATACTCCAGTGTACTATCTTATTTGCAACCTAGCACTTCTGGACATATGCATTCCTTCTGCTACTGTTCCAACAATAATATCAGTTTTATTGTTTAAGAGCCAGTCTGTTCAGTCTGGAATATGCTTAACCCAGATGTATTTTTTTATTGGTCTGGGATCAGCAGAAGCATTTGTCCTTTTAGGTATGTCCTATGACAGATATCAAGCGATATGCAATCCTCTGCAGTATCATTGTATCATAACCAACAAGAAATTTGTCAAACTTTGTATAATTTGGTTTGCAGGGCTGATGATAGTTTCAGTTATACCAGTTTACCTTGTCTATTCCAGACTACCTTGTGGTCCCAGAACACTATACCACCTCTTCTGCAACTATTTGATTTTAAGTGACTTGGACTGGGGAGACGTACATTTAACTATTGCTTTTGTTTGTAATTTTATTTTGTCAACATTTTTTTCTCTGTTTTTGATTATGTTTTCTTATATTAAAATTTTGCTATCACTGCAAAAATTCACTTCACTGAAAGGGTACAACAAGGCTTTATCAACATGTGCAAGTCATTTATTGGTGATTGTTGTTTTTTTCATGGGTACTATCTTCTCAATACTATGTAATAAAATACCCAACTGTTCTGCAGATGCTCAGCTTACAGCAGACATACTACAAAATATACTGCCACCAATGATTAATCCATTCATTTATTCATTTAGAACAAAAGAGATCAGAGACTGCTTCATAAAATCATTAAGGAGGTTTGTAACAAGAAAAACGATCATCTCTCACATTTTTAGCTAATGTAAAATAAGTAGTGGATATTCAGAAGTTGACCTATTGTCACAAGTATATCATATGGAATTGATGGGCTTCAAATATTGCAATTTTACAAAGGAAACAAAATTCACAATTAAGTAACAAATATTATATATCTATATATATATATATATATATATATATATATATATACATTATAAGAAAAATCCATTCATAATGTTACTGCAAGAAAAAACTTTTGCTGAAAATAAGAAGCCCTTGCTTTATAGTATCTTTGTTTTAAGTAAATCTCTTATGTCATTAAAAATTTCAGAGGAGACTTTTAGCATTTCTTGCTATATTGCATTTAATTTTTATTCCAAATGTACTCTTTCTAATCAGTTTTATGTTTTAAGTTATTGCTAAGAAGATATTTGTAGATGCTTTGGATACATCTGTATTTAGTGCTTAGTGCACATTTTCTATGATACGTGTTACTGCTATAAATATTATACAGTGCAACATTTGATTTACGTAATAGAATTTCTATGCTGTTTAGAGCTATATGTGTTAATCTATATGGTTGAAGCTTTCCTCATCAGTACTGCCAACATTAATGCTACACTAGATTGGGTGGACTGAGTCGAACTGCATATGAATTCCTAAAAAACTGTATGTTTTTCTTTTTTATTGAAACATAATATGACAATGGAATTTTGTAATCAGTATAATGATTTAAATTTACCACCCACTATCTATTGCCTGATTTATTTTCTTCAGTACTATAAAAATCTGCTTTATCTCCCATGCCTTGCAATATACATATTTAACTTCTGATAAACAGTCATATTTTACTTGTTTATTGCGGTTCCAAGCACTGTTAAATATATTGCATTCATTCATATAATATTTTTTTCTTTATGAGCCTTATAGCGCATTTAAAATTCAGAAGAAGTTTTGTCAAGACCAGGATGAAAGCACTAAGTCATTTTCTTTTTAAGTTTGTTAAAGTTATTTGTTAATAAAGTTTGCGGCAGCATTGGTTGGATTTCGTATCTGTTTTTATTTTGTTTTTAACCTTTATTTTTGATGGTGTAAAATGTGATGCTGTATTATATAAATGTAATTTAACACAATCAGGAAAGTGAATCAAAGAACACATGCATGTTTGCATGGTCCTAAAAATGTGTGCAAGGGTCCTCTGGCTTGAAAACAGCCCAAAGGTAAACATAATCTGCCACTGGCCAGATGCATTTTCTTTGAATGTGGGGTTCAATGCTGTTTCAATGAATGTGAGTTTAAATGGCAGAGAAGTTCTAATGCTAAGTCTGCTTTCATTATGAGACTGTACTTCTTTATTTAGCAAATGTCTATTAGTGTTTGTGCTACAAAATTTGAAATAAAAGTTTTAAATTAAATCCAAATATCTGTAAGCATTGTAGACATAAAGCAGAAAACAGTATGCACACTGAGAGGATTGAACAGTGTTTATGGTAACTGGGGAGAAATAGCAAAGTTATGGGACACTGGAATGTTTGGGGGGGTGTTGTGCATGTGTGGGCTGGGGTTGCTGTGTATGGGGGGGCAAATCCATTACCCTGCCTAGGGCTCTATGTGACCATTATCCATTTTTATAAAGAATAACTCAGTGCAAAACAGATATATCTAGAAAGGCTGGCACAATCTCAGGCAGTCACGTCAATTATGTATATGTCCAGACAAGTAGTTTATAAACTGGGCTGTGCATTATCTATGTCCATCAACTGAAATTATACAAGATCAATGCAAATAACATAAAATCAATAAGACAAATCTGCAGCAATCTGTTCACTAAGTGAAAAATATTCACCAACAGCTGCAGATGTCTTACATCAACATTCAAGTGAATAACATTTGCAGCAATTATGGATTTAGATGTAATGCTTGTACAAGTGTGTGTGTGTCTGTCTGTCTATCTGTCTGTATATATATATATATATATATATATATATATATATATATATATATATATATATATACATACACACATCCAGCCATCCTTAACCCCTTTTCCCATTTTTGCACATGGGGTCATGGGGTTACTTCAGCAGTGACAATCATCTATAGCCAAGGTCTACACCTCTGGATGCAAGCCCTGTCGCAGTAGTTCATCTGTGCTACACACTCACACACACACTCACACTTAGGGCCAATTTGGAGTGACCAATCTACTTGCTGCATGTCTTTGGAATGTGGGAGGAAAGTGGAACACCTGGAGGAAACTCACGCGAGCACAGGGAGGACATGCAGACTCTGTATAGAAGGCACCAGGGAACCTTTTGCTGTGAGGCAACAATGCTAAATGCTACATATATATATATATATATATATATATATATATATATATATATATATATATACACAACACATAAAAAAAATTATCTGCTTTTACTGTATTTGTGTTTCTTCCTACTTTATTTTGCTTTTGCGTCATCTTAAAAGTAGTCAATTGTATTTATTACTGCTTGGTGTATCTCATTCTAAGCCTTTTAGTTTAAGCACTTGGGCTTCAGACCAGTTGTTTTACATTAAGAAGGTTTGTGGTCTGCACTGTGGTGTCAGAACAGTTAGCTTACATCCTTCTAAGTTGGGAACTGCTGACTGAGGGCTCAGTGTCTGTTATTCTAAAAGTGTATTAATTCTGGTTTAAGCACTTGGGCTTCAGGCCAGTTATTTTACATTAAAAGGGTTCGTGGTCTGCACTTTTGTGGGAGGAGAGGCTGGACTCTGCCGTTCTGAGCTGGGAATTTCTGGTTAAAGGCTTATAGTGCGTGCATATTTGAACTGCTTCTTACTGAAATTGGTACACCTTGTTTGCTGTAGCATAGACTAGATCCAGGTCTGCTGAATCTAGCTTCGTTTGTATAACTTGATCACTAATCCAGGCATTCTTTAAAGTATTCAATTGTATTTATTACTGCTTGGTAGTAACTTGATTAAAGTGTAGCTATCATTCTAAGTCTTTTGGATTAAGCACTTGGGCTTCAGACCTGTTGTTTTACATTAGGAAGGTTTGTGGCCTGCACTGTAGTGGCAGGTCAGGTAGCTTACATCCTTCTAAGTTGGGAACTGCTGATTGAGGGCTCAGTCTCTGTTATTCGAAAAGTATATTAGTTCTGGTTTAAGCACTTGGGCTTCAGGCCAGTTATTTTACATTAAGAAGGTTCGTGGTCTGCACTCTTGTGGGAGGAGAGGCTGGACTCTACCCTTCTGAGCTGGGAATTTCTGGTTAAAGGCTTATAGTGCCTGCATACTTGAACTGTTTCTTACTAAAATTGGTACACCTTGTTTGCTGTAGAATAGACTAGATCCAGGCCTGCTGAATCTAGCTTTGATTGTATGCTTGTTGTTTGTTTGCTTGTTATTTCCCTGAAATGCTAATTCCACCTAAAACATGGCTTTTCAGCACTTCTGTGGATCCCTAGTGATACCTGCATTGCTTACTGTACTTATTTCCTTGTTTCACTTGAAAGAAAGTTACTGTTTGTCGTTTTTGCATTTAAGTTACCTGTAACACATTGCATTTAAGTTACCTGGCACTTGCTCACTAAAGCAATTATATAAGTCAGCACTAAAAAATTAAAAGCACTACACCCTCACAAACCCCCCTTGAGTATCTTGTTCCCCATTAGCCTTTTTTTTTTCAATTATAAAGGAATTCCCAATACTATTTTAGCATGTCCAAAGGTCAGTTGTCAATCTCCTCTCCGGTCCAGCTCGTGAATCTGGGAATCTTGAGGCAATGTTACAACTGCCTCATGTACACAGACAACCCTCTCCTCCTCCCAATAAATTCCAACACATGTCAGAGATGCAATCATATAGCCATACTGGAGGCTAAGCTCTCTCAACTCAGTACTGGCGAAACCAGTCAGGAGGAGAAGGAAACCACACTCACTACAATTCCAGTCTCACATAGACCTACCACGACAGCAAACCAAACACATAAACACACAAAAACATACTCAGAAGCTCTAAATAAAAATCTGCCTAAGCAGCAGAGACCTCCAAAGCAGACACCCAAGCAACCGCTACCCCAAAACAAAACATGTGCAACACATAGCTCACAAAGCCAGTGTGCCGAACAGTCACAGCCCTTAAGGCTAAACAACACACCTGATACACTTGTAATAGGTGACTCTATCGTCAGGCACACTGACATCCTGCTCACCAGGCTGAACAAGAAGAAGGTCACGGTGAGCTGCCTGTCGGGCGCTAGGATCCACTACATAACACAAGCACTCAGGTCACTCCAAGGCAAGTACAAATATGACTCAGTCATTGTCCATGCTGGTGTGAATGACCTGAGACGTACCTCCCTGGACTGCATGAAAAGAGACATAGAGGAGCTCTCTGAGCATGTAGCCCAGGCCAGTATGACCCTGACCTTGAGTAGCATCTTACCCTCACCAAGAATGATGCCACAATATGAAGACAAGATGATCAATTTCAACAATGGGCTTAAGTATTGGTGTCATTCAAAGGGGATCCAATGCCTGCCAGCCTGGGATGACATGCTCGACAAGCCAGAATGCTTCTTTAGGGACGGCTTGCACCTGTCAGCCCTGGGCTTTCGGATATTGGCAAAGGCTCTTGCTACCCCCATAGTGCCTTTTTTAGGCAAGGCTCAAAAGACAAACCCACCTCCATAGGTATCACAAGGGATAAGAAACTAAGAGTAATGTTACTCAACGCCAGAAGTCTAAACCTCAAGATGCATGCACTCAAAACTCTCCTTAGCATGGAGAACATCAATATCTGTGCAGTAACAGAAACCTGGTTCAAGGCTCCCGAGAGCACCCCAGCACTACCAGGTTATACCTCATACCATGTTTTCAGCCCCAAAACTTGGACTGAACCACAAAATGAGCGGGAGTATCAATATTCGTCAAAGATACCCACACCTCCAGGTTGGTGGCACAGCATGAAGCATCACAGACTATCCATGTGCAACTAACAGTGGGTAAAACTGCCTTCCAGTTTATAGCCTGCTACAGACCACCCTCACAAACCCAGGAACCCCACTCGGCCTTTCTGAGAACACTGGAAAATATGAAGGTCTCTCCAAACACCATTATATTGGGTGACTTCAACTACCCAAACATAGACTGGGAGCATTACTCTAGCTCCAACACCCTAGCCCAAAGGTTCCTAGAATTTATAAACTCAAATGCTATGGAACAACTTGTTACCACTCCCACAAGAGGGAAAAACATACTGGACCTGATCATCACCAACATGGTGACTCTATGCTTCAGACCAGAAGTGTATCCCTCATTGGTAAGATCAGACCATAAACTAATCTCACTGGATATTCACATCCCAACTCCACCCCATGCCCTAAAAACCACAGTGAAAAACTTCTCTAAAGCAAATTTTACACTCCTCAAAACTGAGGTGGAATCCTTCAAAGCCCCCGGGCCTGTGGAAAATATGGCCCAGACCGCAGAATCCTTTATAAACGCATTCTATGAACACCTTCAGGAATGCATGGATCATGCAATCCCAAATAAAACCAAGACCCAATCCTCCAAAGGCAGATGTCCTGTCTGGTGGACCCCGGCCATAAACAAACTATACAATAGAAGGAGAAAGCTACTACATGATAGAGCAAAATCCCAAAAAGGGAAGGCATCTCTGATCAGTATTAGCAAAAAACTACGGGCACTCATAAAATCGTCTAAGGCCAGCTTCGAGAGAAAAATTGCACAGGACACTAAGGATAATCACAAGGCTGTCTTTAGTTATGTTAGGAACCTGGGTGGGAATTCCCAGATATGCTCAGAATTAGTCCAAAATGACAAAAAATACACCAAACCCACAGACATTGCCAACATCCTAGCTGACAAGTTCAGCACAAACTCCCCCCCCCTCCCCACCAAAAGGGCAAATATCTATTCCAGCAGAGTGCTGCCCCCCTGACATCTCAGATGCTCAGGTAAGAGCTGCCCTCTCCAAAGCAAAAAACACAGCATCAATGGGACCAGACGGTGTCCCGGGCTGCGTCCTACATGAACTCCAAGAAGAGCTAAACCCAAACATAAAACTACTGTTCAGTCTCAGCCTTACTACAGGACATGAACCCAAAGAGTGGCGTACAGCAACAGTGGTCCCTCTCCACAAAGGTGGTGCCTCAATGGATCCTGGAAACTATCGCCCCATAAGCCTGACTAGCTTGGTCTGCAAAGCTATGGAAAGGATCGTCATGGACCTCATAAATAAAGATATTGGGGACCTACAGACACTGGATCCTAACCAGTTTGGCTTTGTTAAGGGCAGATCCTGCCTCTTAAACCTGGTTGATTACTTTGAAACAGTCACCAAGGCCATTGACGAGGGGAAGGTGGTCCACACAGCCTACCTGGACCTCGCAAAAGCCTTCGATACAATACCCCACTCGGGCATTATAGATAAGCTCACCAGCTTAAATATAAACCTGTATGTCACTAGATGGGCTGCAAACTGGCTCAAGGACAGAACCCACATGGTTAGAATTGCTGGAGCCATGTCAGACTCCAAACCAGTTACAAGTGGCATCCCACAAGGCTCAGTCCTGGGACCTCTCTTGTTCGGTATATATTTCTCAGAGGTACAGGCCAACACGGAAGGACTGTGGCTGACCAAGTTTGCAGATGACTGCAAACTGGACACCATAATCGACTCTCCAGCCGACACAAGCATCCTCCAAAAGGGTCTCATAGAAACAGACAACTGGTGCCAGAGCCATGGCCTCAAGCTAAACACCAAAAAGTGTATAATCATCCCCTTTGGCAAAAACAAAGTGCCCACAAATTACCACATAGGTGGTAATCCATTAAGTACAGAAGAAGTAATTAGGGACCTGGGGACCCAAGTTGATAGCAATCTCTCATTTGACAATCACGTGGCCAAAGTGGTTAGAAAAACATTTTATATAGCCCACCTAATCATGAAGGGATTCACATCTAGATCAGGGGAGGTCATCGTGCCTCTTTACTCATCCCTCATCAGGCCCATAATTGAGTACAATGCCCCTTTTGGGATGTACCTTACCAGACACCTGCAGCAACTGGAAAGATCCCAAAAGTACCTTACCAAGAGGATCAAAGGGCTCAAACAGATGCCATATGCTGCCCGGTTAAAGAAACTCCAGCTCTACTCAGTGGCATACCGCCTGCTCATAGGCGATCTGTGCCTGACATATAAAGCCATGTCCATCCCGGAATTAATGGACATGTTGCACCTCAGAAAATCCAAATCCTATTGAGCTACGCGCTCGAGAGACTTGAACCTTAGCACTGAAATAAATAGGACATGCTGGAGGGACAGATTCATAACCCAGAGGCTCCCTTCACTCTGGAATAAAATCCCAGTCCAGGTTAGGCAGAGTCCCTCATTGACTCTCTTCAAGAGGAATCTTGATGAGTGGATGGGAGATCATAGGTCTACCCCGGGTATCACTTCTGTGTCACTGTTAGACAGAGGCACAGTATACTAACCTCGAAAATGGGCATAGCAAAATTAATTTAAAATGGGTGGCGAAAGCCAAACACACTCTGGCTAGGCTTGTGAATGCCCTAGCCTAGTATGAATCTATGAACCTATAATATGCAGAATACAGCAGAACCTGTAACATTTAACATAAAAATAATTAAGACAAAGGGAAATCATGGTCACTCTCCTATGACTAACAGTAATTAACAATGAGTGTAGACCCATGTGGAATACAAATGTAATGAACACACACACACACACACACACACACACACACACACACACACACACACACACACACACACACACACACACACACACACACACACATGGAACTAGGGAAATAGAAAACCAGATGTGGGGTAAGGGTGAAGATGAGGGACACACAAGATGCATACTGCAATAGAAGAATCTGAGGGATAGTCAGAGGGAAATGGGTATTTCTTTCTTTTTTTTTGAGAATAGAAAGAATTAAAATGACAGAGAAAGACAATGAGTAGGGAAAACAGCAGGAATGAACATATCACAATACATGGAAAAACATTTAGGATAGGTAAATTATACAGATGGCATACTGTACAACATGGGTGAAGGAAAATGGAAAAACAGAGCAGGGGTACATACAAGCAGTAGTGCAGTGCAGAAATGCAGATGAAGCTATGCATTATGTAGTGATGAGATGCGAAGTACATGACAGGCATACCAAAAGTTGTATGACTGCCGGTAGTTTGGGGTTTTACTGAAATAGATGGTGATTGCAGTGCACAGTGGATATTGAATCCCATCAAGTCAGCCAGCAGTGCAAGCATAAGCCAAGCTACAGCACTGATGAGCAAATCCAACCAGGGAAATGCAGAGGAGAAGACAAGTGGATATAGACTAAAATCCCCAACTCTGCATGTGAAAGGCAAACAAGAAGTACAATGCCAAACAAAAGTGCTGTAGTGAACCACATATGTGACAGTATAATACATGACTACATGTACACAACCTAAACATATGTGAAATGGACTGCATATGTTTAAGACAGATGCCATGTCAGAGGCAACTAAGACGTGCTGTCTTATATGTGTGAAATGCACTGGATGAACATAACCTTATTAGGCTTTCTGTAAGTTGCATGTTTATTGCACAGTTTACAGATTCCCTCTGTTGCTTTCCTATCAGTACACATACACACAACAATAACAAGGAATACTAATTGGTAGTTAAGGTATACATGCTAGATAAGAAATACAGGCTTGTGCCTAGAAATGAAAAATGTCCTGTTTTCTACTCAAAACTCAAGTACAACAGGAAAAATTACTTTGACTGCATATGTCTTGCATGTATATAATGGCAAAATTGTTGCACAAGGTATTATTCTCACAGTGAAACTACATTACAATGATGCTAATGTAGAGGAGGTTAAATGTACTCCATGTACAGGTGCGACATATATGACAAAGGTAAAATGGGGAAGGGAGGTGGGCAAAAGAGGTTCAGATCAGTAAGGAAATGCAAACAGAAGAAATGGGCACACGATAAAGCTGGACAACTGTATATAAAGGGACACATTGCATGTGCATGTATTAACAGCACAAACTGGTGTAAAAGTCCAGCCAAACTGCACTGAAGCAAATGACTAGTTTATGTTACATGGGTAGACAGCATATGTGATGGCTTGAAACATGTCTGTGTACACATTACACAAAAACAGTAATGTGCAACAAGTAAATAGCAAAATGCATTGGTATATAACATAATATCCATTACTCCATATACACACACACACACACACACACACACACACACACACACACACACACACACACACACACGTATAGCTCTTGATATATATATATATATATATATATATATATATATATATATATATATATATATATATATATATATATATATATATATATATATATATATATAAAGAGAGAGAGAGAGATGTGCATCTATCTATGTATATAACTATATAATAGAACAGGCACATCAAATACTCTTATTGATATATGCAGCACTCTCCACTTGTATGACTGAGCAAAGAACAGTCATGCACATGAAAATGGGAGAACTCAATGTACATAGTTCTGATATACAAGTGCATTTGTGTCTCAATCATAGTATGTTTAAAGGCATGTACATGCGTGCAAGTCATTGTATGTTTACACTAAATGACTAAATATGGATGTCCATACTAGTATGAGCATGCATGCTGTAATATAACTTAGAATGAGAAACAATGCATGCAGGAATTATGCAAAATAAAGACTCACCTGTATAGACAATATCTAAAAAACGACTGTGCATATGTTATGTGAAGGATAAATGCCCATGAAGAGCATTCACACTAATATGATACAACATGGCACAATATGTGCCAGTACATGCTGCACACAAAGCTATTATGCCAGTGTGACAGCATGAAAACACAACGTTACATGAATCAT
>NC_056735.1:889564125-889606625 GCF_019279795.1 Protopterus annectens
CAATACATCTATGTCATTCACATGACATCAATAATTATTGCAGGTACTCTGCAGATGCATTATGGGAAGTCTTGCATTAATATTAGTGCGTCTGATTCTGAAAACAAAAGCTGCCTTTTAACAGTGTTATGCATGCTTCAGAGAAAATTAATGTTTACAATTAGAACACAAACCTCTTTCCCTTCACTGCTTCTCCAGCCTGGGCATTCACTTCATTCACAGAGCCTGATTCCTGGCTCTGTCCTCATCACCTGCAAAAGGGAAAAAAAAAAAGTTTTAATAGCACAGAAGTATTCTGTCAGTTGAGTATATATTGTTCGGTGTGAAAGAAGTAACAGTGAAGAATAATGAACATCACAAGTTCTAGAGCATTTACATAACATAAAATTTCATATTTTGCACAGTAAATCATTGTTGCATCATAAAGTAATAACCGACGATGTGGGTGTGGTATATTGAAGATATACCCACAGTTGTCATGGTTTAATCACGAGGGCTTACAACCGTGGTTAAATTGTCAATATACCACACCACAGTGTTGGTTATTGCTATTATACAATGAGATTATGTAAGAAAAAAATACTTATCTTAAATAACGTCATTGTATGACGGTCCCCAGGTGTTCTTCCGCTTTCCTTGGATAGCCCACTGCTTTTTTTGATGTACTGCATATGTGTATGGGACTTTCATTCCCACACTTACATAGTAGATCAGTGCTGTGTGACTGGTGTTTTTGTTTTTGTTTGTTTGTTTAAAAAAAGATACCAGGACACTTTGTAGGTACCAGAGAGACAGGATACAGAAAATAAAAGGAAAGTGTGATAAGAGACCTTCAGACACAGGCGGACAGTAGTCTCTCCTTTGATAATCACATCACACAGTAGTCAGGAAATCCTTCTACGTGGCACACCTCATCACAAAAGGTTTCTCATCCAGGTAAAAAAGGTCATTGTTCCCCTATACTCATCACTCATTAGACCCATTATAGAGTACAATGCCCCTTTTGGTATGTACCTCACAAGACATCTACAACAACTGGAAAGGCCGCAGAAAAACCTCACAAAGAGGATTACCAGCCTCAAACAGATGCCCTACACAAACCATCTCAAAAAACTCCAGCTTTACTCTGTCACATATCACCTACTCAGAGGCGATCTCTGCCTAATATGCAAAGCTATGTAAAACCCAGAGCTGTTGGACATGCTCCACTTAAAGAAATCCCAATCCCTTCGAGCTACACACTCTAGGGACCTAAACCTTGTCACCACAATAAACAGAACATGCTGGAGGGATAGTTTCCTGTCCCAGAGACTTCCCATACTCTGGAACAAACTACCTAGCTATATCAAACAAAGCTCCTCATTAGCTCTCTTCAAGAAAAACTTTGATGATTGGATGGGAGATAGGAAATTCACCCCAGGGATAACTTCTGTGGCTCTGCTTGACAGGGGCACAGGAAAATAATTTTCTTGGGTGGCAAAAGCCAGGGTACCATTTGGCTAGGCTTATATAGGCCCTAGGGCCAATAGCCTAGTACCTACATATGAACCTATGAAGCTATCAGGTACATTTCTCTAGCTTTGCATAACATACCTGGTTATTCTTTTATTTTTGTTTGTCCCATCTCTCTCATGGCTTCAAGTGTCCAGTTTTGTAAGTTTATTATTTTTTTTTTTGTTTAAGTGAAAGAAAAGTGAAGTTTTTATGGCATATATTAATGGAAAAAAAAACAGGTGTCCCGACCTTTTCCCATTGGTATATGCTCGGATTTACAATGGGCATGTTGGTTAGGCTAACCAATCAGCATTCTACTTTTTGAGTATTACTGGAGAGTCCTTGTATAACTGTCAATACCTCACACATGAGGAGTGCTGTATTCAAACTGGAGGAACACAGATTCAGTCCTACAGCTGCAGTCTAAGTTTATGCTCCAACTCTGACACCTACCTGTCTAGCTAATCCATCATGGTTGTGATTTCATGAATTTATGTAGGTTAAATAACTGAATTTTATGACTATGCAGGGAAGATTCAAAAACACTGATCAGGACTGGTAAGACCAACTTCAAGCATGTGCTGTGAATTTGAAACAGAATATCATCCAGTCCTGACTGACTGTCATCACACTGCTCACAGCACAAGCAAAAAGCTGCAACAATGCAGAGTTCATGGTCACAAGCATTGCAATAGAACCTGTGTATGCACTTGACAGACATCTGTAGAGAGAAAAACATGTTCTTCACTGTTGAAACATACATCGTCATTTCATTTATGTAGGAGGTAGGTCAATGTTAAAATACTGTTCAATATATTGTGCCACTAGGGATGTACAGCTAAGTTTTATATGTATTGGCAATGAGATACACATACACCCATATTGACAGAAATGGGATGTTTCCATCATCTTTGCAGATAGCAGATGTATTCGTTGTCACCTGTGAAGTAAGCACTGTAATCATTAATGCACCTCTTTCATACCTCATATTTAAAAAAGCTATACTGCATAATTGAGCAAGTATCTGCTATATCTCTTCTTAATTGGTCATTATGAAATATTTATTTATTTAACATTTGTTTACTGGGAAAGTCCAACTTGGAACAAAGTCAATTTTCAGCAGAGGCCCAGGAAGAAACACTCTAGATGTATTATAACATAGAAAGAAACCAGAGTATACAGAGAAAACCCACATGAATGCAGGGAGGACATGCAGACTCCACACAGAAGGCACCCCAGCCAAGAATCGAATGCCAGAACCTCTTGCTGTGAGACAAAAACGCTACCGCTGCACCACTGTGCCATAACTATAAAAATAACATCAATGATTTGAACCCACATTTATCCCTGAGACATTTATATTGGACTATTGCTTAATGCATCAAACTAGGTGACAGAAAAATCACCCCATCATACAGAATTACTAAACAATGTTTCAAGAATCTAGTGGGTAATGGAGAAATGCATAGTCATTTGAGGTCTAAGTGCTTATAGGTATTAATGCACCATGTAATTACTAGATGTGTAAAAAGCTATACCGCAAATCTGAACAAGCATTTACCTTACATACCTGCTCAAATACATAATTATCAAAATGCAATGCAAATACTTCATATGAGGAAGTGAGCCCAGATGCATCCTTAAGATATTCCTTCTTATTGACCTAGAGCTCTGCATTTTGAGCTAAGAGACAGCATAAAACCTTATAACATACATCATTTCTAGGGCATAATGATGCGTTCCATCATATAGTAGTAGTAGTAGTATATCTTATTGTTTAACTGTTTTATAATGTAGAGACTAATAATATATGTTTGTGCTGATAAGATTTCTTACGGACAGAAGTATACTGTGTGATGCTTGTTGAACCATTATGGATAACAGAGAAATGCATAGTCAACCAAGGCATAAGCACTATAGGTGTCAGTGAAGCATGGCCGTTCTACTTATTTAGAAAAGATGTACCGTATACCTGGCAAGAAAATAAAGAGTTTACATTTATTATGTTCAATATCAATTATATAAACTGCAAAATTTACAAAATGGCCTGCAATGGGCTTTGAACCCAAACAGTAGAAAAAAAATCAATCACTATGACTCATTGCTTAAATAGTTGAGCTAATTGTCATAACGGTTCATTTCTTCTTGTAATAAGAATATTTATGGTATTGCATTCACAGCTGGATGTGCATAATGTTAAATACATTAGCATTACTCTTTTTAGTACAGACAAATATGAAATCAAATTTAAACAGTCAATTGAACACATATAACTAGGAAACATTTCTGTTATGATGTAGGTATAAAGGTGTGGATTATGAAACTTACTGTCAGCATCTGCAGGCTGACATCAGACGTCTGCCTCCCTCCAGTGAAGATCCTCAGCTTCTCTCTAATGCAGATCATCTTATCAGTGATTATCTTGCATACCAGTCTGGAAAATCCTAGTCTATTGGTAATAATCCCACTCAATCCATTTCTGGATCTCAGATTTCCTCAGCTGTGCTTGCATTCTCTGCTCATGTCCTGCACAGACTGTAAGTATCAGGGTGGTCTCCCCTCAATCCAGTTTGTCACCAAGACACACCAAGACCTCCTCTCAGTTGATATCTTCACTCTTGATGCTACAATTTTGTCAAAAAATGTCTTACGATAAATACTAACTGAGGTCCCACTCAGTTTGCAGGTAGAAATGGTATGGCCAGTAAATGTATTCACATCACATTTTAAATCTGGTGTATATAAGATGGTATCAGAATATACTGGATGGTATTATACATGTGTCACAGACAGTCCCATTTACTGACACCTTTGGGGTAGTTGTGCAGAGTACCTGCCCATTACACTGAGCTATTGGTTACTGCATCAAATATTTAGAAGTTACGCAGATGTGCAGAAATAGGATTCTAAAACATTGAATGTTAATCCAAGTTATTAATTATGTATGACAGAAATGGTACTTAAAAGCAGATATATGTGCACTCAGTGTATGGTATAGCTGACTTACTGCTAGCTTCTAAGGTAAGCTGTCACCTGGTATCGTTGTCTGGGAATGCACTACTGTCATTACATATCTATATTATATTTAATGTTTATAATTCAAATTATACATGTTTACAGGCCTGTTTTTGGTCAAACATATCTGCAGTGCAAACTGGCTGTGACATAATGGGTGGTTGCAGGATTGAGCAACATGCATGCAGATGGGTATATGGCTAAAAGCAAACAGACTCTGTGAAAAGTGGATGTAAATAGCATAAATTATATCCATTGTAAATTCTGGTTCACCCTGACAGTCTGGTATGTTAAAGGGGAAAAACAAATTCCAATGGTTTCTGTGAGCTTATGTTAATACTTTGCAGTACTATCTGATGCTTATTAATACATGTACTATAGATACAACCAGGATGAAAATTGACATATTTCATTGAGATTAACCTGTACTCTCTGTGTTATGCTTAAGGAGAATGACAAACTCTGAGGGTTTCTGTAAGTTGTATGTTTACTGCATAGTTTACAGATACACTCTGTTGCTTAGTAATACAGCAGTAGTTGTTAGTGCATTCATACTGATATAGACAGCATGAGGATGGCTTTGAATGTTCACTGTTTACTGCTGTGATCTGTAAAGTAATGAGTGTGTGGCACAAGGGTTGTGTGGTTGTCTTTTAATTGTTGTAATATTTTCTACAGTGGGTTCAACTCCCACATATGACGTATAAAGATAATGTAATAGAATGCTGCATGTGATGATGTTGTACATATTTAGAATTTTTCATTTCCATTATATTCTTTAATACATAACAGTAGTATACATGATAAAGGATTATTTTACATACTCGCACCGGTAAGGAAAGCAAAATAAGTAACTTGACAATTTCATATAACATCATCATATCAGTTGTGAGCCTCCATAAAATGTATAACATGTGCATATAACAATGTCTTTCAGATGTCAAACTGAACTAGAGGTGACAAATTTTCTCAATGTGAGAATGAGGTTATAATTAAAGCTGTGTGCCAGATTGGCTGAAGCATCCTTGGATAGATGGGAAATACTTGTAGGAGGAATGAGGTTTAGACTGAAATGATAATCATGATCAGTGCTGTATGTGGTCACAATTAATCCTGTGAGGCCTGTCACTGACATTGCTTGAACATAATCCTCCATGGAGATAATCAAGACACCAATGTGAGGGGTTGAGGAATGCCACAGGATGTGGGTCACCATTAATTCCTCCAGATGGGATCACAGTATTCCTGGCATCACATCATACCACCAGTCATCATCATCATATACTCGGTGGAGGTACTGAAATCAGTCTTCCAGGACATATACTCAAGTCATACTTTTAAAACCATTGCAGCATATATACTACCTCAGTCTTTAACAGAATGTGCAATTTATTAATATTCTGGAATATTGTTTTGTTCAGCAGCAAAACTGCATAGGGAATGTGGTCATACACATGACATGGATTCCCAAAGTAAGAGTTATTGCATGCCTAAGACTTCAAGCAACATGTGCGATGTTTGTCTTTTTCAGTTGCATAGGTTCATCAACATCTGGACAACAGCAACCCAGATCTGACTTCTGAGCTTACAGAGTTGGATTTATGTATTAAGACGGATTCTGATTTCCAAAGATGCCAATATGACTATAACAGGATTTATACTAGTATAAATCAACTAATCCTTAAATTCAAAAGTACTAAAACTAAAAAGCTTGAACATGATAGGGATACCAGAGGGGGTTGGCATACCTTTGTCCACCCTCCTCCAAATCCTGGGGCACCAATCAACAATGGAATAGAACTGCTTATCCAAATAATGGACAGGGCTCCAACCAGGAGTACACCTCTTTTGCATCTAATGATAATGACACGCCTCTTGAGAATGCAAAAGGAGCGAGGCATAGTGAGAGAATACAAAACCAACAGAACTCTTCTTCCATTACAACAAACCCCCAATCTTCTAATTCAGATTTTCCAGGGGGCAAGTCGACAAGCAAAACACGCTATATCAACACAAATCAACAGAATGGAATGGGTTATCGCAAAAGGATCAGGAAAAGGAGGGAACTTTAGACTCTAACATTGTAACATTGTAACTCTGAAAGACCTAATAATAGTAATGTGTCTGAAGTTACAGCTCATGTAGATAAAACGCACAACTCCTTAACTGTAGCATACCTTCCTGCTCTCCTATGCTGTTTAAGAACTATAGTCGCAATGTGGAGAACAATTTGGACAACTGTTTGGGTAGCTCTGTTCAGGACATTGAAGCTCATTTTGCATCTTCTGAACTTATTAATTTGCACTCTAATATTACAGCTAATGTTGTTAATTCCATAGTTACAGCAAATTCAAACTCATGCATTATAGTACAGAATTTGGATGCTGACTTTAATGTTTTTAATTATTCTAAGTTTGTGGTGGATAAAGGGTTGGTTGACAGTTTGGCTAAGTGACAGTTTGGTTAAGGGGCTTACTTTTGTCCTTTCATGAAGGGCTGATATGGCTAGAACACTACATGATTTAAGCTTTTTGTCTGTAAAATAAACCTAAATGTTTTATTCAGCTATTCTGTTAGTCTAATCAATCCATAAAGGCCATCCAGTACATACAATCCAACTTTGCATCCTATACTCGACTTATTTGAGAAAATTTGTGAACTGGACATAAGGTTAACTTTGTCTAAGAAACAAAAAATTCAGCATAATAATTTAAACAAATTTCAATGAGTGTTATTAAACCTGTTACGGAATGTCCCAGTACACATCATGAAACCAGCAAGGGAGGGGGTCTGGTATTTATGGACTTAGCTGATTATTCTAATAGAATGAAAGCCATCTTAGTACCTCCAAAAAACAAGTAATCTCCGTGGTATCCCTGAAGTCTCAAAACAACCCACTAAAGTGTAGTGGGTCCAAAAACAAAACAGTGTAAGAAACTTCTCTGTGTGGAAGATTTTCAGCCCATATATTTCTAGTTAATCACTGTATATTAATCAGATCAGACAATAGTAGTTGAAGTAGCGAACGTAAACTCATCTTAAGTAAAAACAAAACAAAACAAAAAGTAATAATAGAAAACATATAATTGTACAGCATTACTAATTATTCAGAAGTAATCCAAGCAAGGCAGGCACTCTGTTTCCAGTCGAAAATCCCTTATTAAGTACCTCCTAACTATATACCAGTTTCTATAAACAAGGTCAATATAGCTTAATATAGAATAAAAGGGTACTTTAACAACTTGTTTATAGAGGCAAAAATTAACAATAGCACATTAAACTTCTTAACTATGCCTGCACCTTTGGTACCCACTATTTTTAGGATACCAAAAGTGCACAAAAACTTGAACAACCCCCCACTAAGACCCATAGTTGATAGCAGGAATTCTATTACATATGCTGCAGCTAAATTGGTTGATGACATCCTCAAAAAATATGTTCTGATGGAAGAACATATATGCAAAGATTGTTGGTCTTTTTTACACAATATTGGTGCATTAAACTTTGAACAGGATTCAAATTTTTTAACAAGCAATGTTAAACACCGTTATACATCAATTCCTCACAACACAGGTATTTAATCGGTGGCTATTTTATTGAAAAGGAAGGGCCACAGATACTGACATTTACAAAAAAATGGAGTGGCGATGGGTTCCACCTGTGGCAGCAGTTTTGCAAACCTTGTAATGGCCCAGTTGGAGTATGACTTAATTTTTCAAAATAATATATTTTTGAATAGAATTAATTTTTCTGCACATTACTTGGATGATGTGTTCATCATCTTTAATTGTGATGAGGCTTTAGCTGATGAACTGATGTCATACTTAAATGCCACAACCTCTTTTTTGGCTTTTATCCACGTCTTTGCTAACACAATAATTTCTTATTTGGATGTTGACTTAAGAAAGGATGTTGCTTTGAAGAAATATGTAGCAAGAATATATAGAAAACATACACATTCAAATAGTTTGCACTTTTCTAGCTCACATCCATATTATCAAAAGCGCTTGGTTGTAAAAGTACAACTCGTAAGAGTGGCCCGTATGAAAACTTTAGACTCAGAATTTTTAGAAGAAACCTCACTTATGAGAAATATGTTTTCAAGATGTGATCACCCCTCATATTTATTAGATACATTAATAAATGAAGTATGTTTTAAAACAAGTACAGGCCAATATAAACCTATACTGGGTATCACTATGGAACAGAATATAATTGGTGAATGTCACAATAATGTATTTGTAAACAATAGTGTTTGTGTTAACACATCTAACACTAATTATAGTATTAGTTTTATTACACCGTTTACAACTGACGCTACCCAGTTGAAACAAATTATATTGAAAAACTGGGGTTTACTTGTGAATGACCCCACTGTTAGAAACAAAACTGATCAAGTTCCAAAGGTTGTTTTTAGGAGAGGATGGAACTTAGAAGGTTTCTTTGAAGATAGATTGAATCACTTGGTAAGATTCCCAGGAATGTTCAAGTGCAAATCTTGCAATTATTGTAACCACATGGATATAGGTAAAACATTTAGCATTAACAATATACAGTACAGCACCACTAGGAAGTTTAATTGCAATTTCAAAATGGTAGTTTATTTAGCCAAGTGTCAGTGCGGCACTGCATTTTACATAGGGAAAAAGAGCGCAAATTGAAAGAGCGGGTATATAAAAACCTCTATAGCATTATGAAAAATAAGTTAGATAATGCTTTGGTAAAACATATCTTTGATAACCCTTCACATTTTTTTAAATTTAGGGTGATTGACCAAGTGATCTATAACCCTGGGGGTGGGCCCCATGAATTAAAATTAGAGAAGCTTGAATTCATCTGGCAGTTACATCTCAATGTTCAAGGATTCCCTGGTCTAAATAACCTATGTTCAACAACTTGCTTGCTGAAATTAAAAAAGCCTTGAATGTTAGAAGAATTATTTTAACTTTTTGTTTAATTTTGAAATTTATGGTGTGTAAATAATTTTTAATGGAATTTTAATAAGTTTTGGAAATTTGTTGATTTTTAATGACACATTGAAAATGTTCTGAAGTTTTTGGGGAGTGGTCACATGACAGTTTTGGTCATGTGATACTTGAGAGGGATGTTTAAAAGGAGGCTTCCATTGTGTATTATTGTTTCTGATGAAGTTTTGGTAGTACCTCAGATGAAAAGCGCTTAAAATAAAAGTTTAATACTAGCTTATGTTGCTGTTTATTGGCATTTTTGTTTGTTTTACCAGTTTGCTTTGTTTGTTATTTCCTCTCTGGATTATGCTCAGATGTTGATTTGTTTATGCCACTGTAAATTATAGATACATCATTGCAAGATGTGGCCCATGCAGATGCACCTACAGACAAACCAGGTATGGTTGGCCACCTTGTTTATAGGATGCAGAAAATCTGAGCACATTTGTGATGTATGATATTCATGATGTTTTTTTTTCCATACACAGGCACATCTGGACAACATGTTTACCATTTGTCATGTAAGTGTCTCCATATTATGTTAGTTTATACTGTAGTTGTCATGTGCCTTTGCTTGCAGTCATGACTGTGGAGCTTTCCCACATTTTGATGTTTGTGTCCCTTGTCATACTACAGGATCTACACTACAAAAGATGATAAACGCCACAAATAAGGATGACATAAATGGTAAAACATTCCATATGTTTAATACATCAGTATTAATGATCACATCTGTGCACCTCCTGACTACTATGTTCTTCATCACCTGCCTAAGATAGCAGCAATCTTGACATCAGCCTTGGCCAAACAATATGTGTCTATAGTAGCTTGTGTGTGTAATGCCTCTTTTGGAATGTGGCATGATGGCCTTTATTGACTTACAGATGATGTATTGGTGTATATGTTTCCCCATAAAAGTTCTAGTTCAAACATCACCTCTGACAGTGGAATCTCACAAGGACATGTCAGATATGTTTTACAATTTTTTTTTATTATCAATTGTCAGTGTGCATTATGTAGCATACATCGATTCTCTCTGTTATGTAGGGTCCATGACCCTCACCCATGCACAGTGTTCTGGTAAGTCCATATCCCCATTAACATTGTAGTTATATAGTTGGTCCATATATCATTATTAAACTACATCATGTGTTGTTTTTGCATGCAATTAACCTGCATCATCTGTTTCTCCTTGTAGCCAGTCCACTACCTGCATCCGCAGGTAGCCCATCCACTGATCCTGACTTGGGATGTGATGTGCCTCACTGTGATAGCAAATCCCATGACACACAGGCCACATATTTGGCTTTATTGTTTAGTCCAGAAAGAGGCAGCTGTGTGGATCATGCTTCTCCTCAGATATTGAGGACAATGTGACCAGAAATTCTGATGATCTGGTGACAGCAGCTGCCAGATATAATGATGTCCATGAGCCATTGTCTCACGCAGAGTTAGGTGATGAGGGTGACTGTTCTTCACAACCAAGAGATACTGTCCATCACAGGGCACATGAGAGTGTTGCAGTTGTGCATGGACATGTGTCAGAGGGTGGTCATCTACTACTACAGGTAAATGAATGTTCCCGGTAACATCATGGAACTGACCTTTGTGCACTTGCCTGTGCAACCAACCATGTAAAACACCAGCTACATGTGATAAAGGAAGGTCAGGAGTGCAGGCATGGTGAGATCATGGCTGCATTGGCTGCACAGTATGACAGTGTGTTGTCCGTTGCACAATCCATTGAAAGTCTTGTTATGGTGGTGTTAGTACTAACCCAGTATTACATGCTCTAACTGTCCTAAGTAGAGTACCTCAAGTGGGCAGAGGCTGACGCCTTATCACTAGACCCATACTTGGCCATTAGACATTGATGTTTCTACTGCAGTCTGCATACATATCTGCTGATAGCTACTCCATTATGAACCCAGCAGGTACATCCAGATGGTCACATCATGCTGATGTTACTTCCCCTCACTTCACCTGCAAGTATCACCACATCCAGCTCCTCCATAAAAAGCAACATGGGCGAAGTGTTTCTGGATGTGGCATGGGTAGCCAGGAATGCAGTGTGAGCAGCCCTTGTGGCTACCGTAGACTGCTTTAGTGTAACACTGACAGTTAATCAATATGAATCCTGTAGTGTCATTTTGACCCTGTAGCAATGATGAAAGCTTTGCTGACCACTGACATAGTAATGTACCTGTAGATGTTAAAATGTCTTGATGTCATGGAATTTTCTAATATTTTTTCTGAAATATATGAAGAGATTCATTTGTGGATATGTATTACCTGACTGACATTGACATATGTTAGTGATCATACTGACAACAGTAATGTAACATGTGATGTCAGGCTTTAATGTTTGCATCTTTGTTAGTGAATATATATGACTGATGTTTTCCTTACAGTTTGCCTTGCTGTCTGTCATTTCCACATGCACAACTATGCCTCTGTATGCACACCTGTATCACTCATGGCATTTTAATATAATTCAGCACAAACTGCCTTTCTGCGTACTTCTTTCCATTTTCAGTTACCATGCTTACTTTTATTTACCCTGTGTGTCTTCCCATATCTGAATGAATCTGCACATAAATGTACATATATATAGATACATATATGTGATCAGTTTCATTGCTGCTCTGCATGTTTGCTCATATATTACATGGAAATGACCCATATTACAGTGATAGCATGTGTGGATGAGGCAGCACTGTTATTGTACAGTCAGTGTGTTTGTGTATATGTATGCTGATGCATTTCCATATACATCATGGATTTAGTTTTATTGTGATTGTGCCTACAGGGTAGGTAGTGTTCTTTAGTCTTACTCTGGCTGATGATCTCCTAACTATCCAGTGGGTAATTTAGTTATGCACAACTCCTGCATCCCACACATGAACCTGTGTGCTCCCCCTTGGTGATGTACTTTGCAGACCGTCTTCCTATTGCTGTTTTCTCTCAGTGCTTTGTAAGTGGTCATACTACCATACATTAAGATTAGGTTATATATGATGTTCACTGTGCACAATGAATAGGTCATTTCCATTTGTTGTAAACTGTGCTGCTGTTGTGGGGTGATGTGTACTTATGTACCTGTGGCCAGTCATGACTCAATGGTGTGTGTCAGATGATGCCGTGTTCCCTGATAGATGCAGTAGGAGTGTCAGACACAGCTGCCAGATGCATCCCTCTCCCAGATTTGTGGCAGCAATGTGCAACAACGTGGATGAGTGCATCCATTTTGCAGCTACAGTTACAGAGTATAACATTTCTATTAATATTAAATCATTGTCATATAACTTGTATTGATTCTTAACCAATGTTTTTATATTATCACTAATTTGTTATAATTATTTAAACTGCAGATGTTTTTGTTTTATTTTTTAAAATTATAAAATTATTCTTCTTAAAATTCTTTGTAATAATTTGGAGCTTTTCTCCCTGGGCCTCTGCTGAAAATGGGATGACCTTTACTCTATTGAAGAAACCTCTCCTGTTCCAATATACCAAATGTCAGGAATGAAGTTAAAAATTTTTTGAACAAGCTGCTATGTGCTTACTAATGAAAGACCTGCTGATAAGAGTTATATGTTAAGAATGTTAATATATTTTATATTTTATATTCTCTTTATTTATTGGAGGATATGAGTAAATGGCATATACAGGGCTAGCCACTCAGTGGTGTAAACATTAGCTCTAGGTTACACACTGTCTCTAGATGATTTGATCACACTGACTAATGTTAATGTGCCACCTAAACACCATGTAAACATGGGAAAAATGAGTTTGATGATGATTATGAAGGTATAGCCACCAAGTGCCCCTGCTGAGTAAACTGTACACACTTCTTTTTGTTTATCTGAGGGGTGCATCAATGAAAGCATATTAGCATACATACAGAATTACAGAGCCATCAAACACCTCTGCAAGCGTACATATACAGATACCAAAAAACTTGCATTTAACCTAAGCTTTCAGTCAGTAAAATTTATAATTATTAAATGTTATCTTGAGTCACTTGACTAAATTTCCTACATAACTAACTTCAAACAGGAATATTGCACTGACGAACCTCTTTAACTAATAGATTGTTCAGCACTCTGAGGGAGAAAAAAGTCAAGGCTGAATATTGGCTTACAATTCTCAAAGATGTTTGTCAGTGAAATAGGAATGCGTGAAGCTGATGGCAAGTAAAAAGGAGATTATTGTTTCAGAAAACAATGTCCTGGCCTGTTCACCGAAGGTAGTGATTGTCTGCTAGGCATGGATACTAACAGGTAAAGGATGTTGAAAATTCACACAGGCCTGAAGATGGTAGAACTATGGCAATTGATCTAGCAGTTTAGCTGTTAGGGTTAAGGATATGATTTGCAAATAAGCTTCATCCTGTAGTCCTGGGTTTAATTTCCTCATCTTTTACATTCAAACTCTATGGGTCTGACCAAGGCACTTAACTAGCTAGTGATGCTGGGTCACCCATGTAAAGGGAGGATTTTGTCCATTGAGCTTACTCAGTTATCTAAAAAAAGGGTTAGGAAAGGGTGGACCATCTCCAGATGGACTATATCCAGAAGTTCAGATTAGTGAGGCCTTCTTTTCACAGTAATGAAAAATTAAGAAGTCAGAGATTTCAGATTAACGTCTATAACTATGGGAAGTGATTTGTGTGTATTCAAGTATGCTTTTCTATTCTTATTTAAGAATATTTAATCTTGCTTTAAGATCATGTGTTTGACAGTTTTTTCTTCTTTTTTGTGTGTGTTTTTAAATATTCTGTGCTATTACTGCATTAAGTGTGAAGCAGTTGTAGGTCAATTTGGGGTTTTAAGAATAATTTATTATTTTGTTTAGAGTGAGGCAGTTTTACATCAGTTAAGGGTGTTTGGACCAAAGAATCTTATACAAGGCACTGTGGCTGTTGTAATGCAAAGTTTAATAATGGTGATTTGATGCCTTGTTTTATGTTAAAAATATGCAATTAGGTTTACGGTTCTGTTTAATTTACTTGCTCAGTTTCTGTACTGCTATGGCTACAATCACTGAGTTATATGCGGTGGATACACTAGACTGATGGCTACACTAATCTAGTTAATGTTCACAAGGTGATATACTGTGTGTTAAATGCCTCCTTTGTCTTTATGGTCTTGCTGGTGGTTATAGGAAGACCATCCAAGAATATCAATTGGATGATTTTGTATGAGATGACCTATTATAACAGCTAAACAGTGGGCATGTGGAAGGCAGAAGTGGGTTAAAATGATCAGGTTATGATCTTAGAGCATGTGAGCTAATAAAGTAAATATTTTCTGCAGTTCTGCAAAACTGGTGTGTGTGTGTGTGTGTGTGTGTGTGTGTGTGTGTGTGTGTGTGTGTGTGTGTGTGTGTGTGTGTGTGTGTGTGTGTGTGTGTGTGTGTGTGTGTGTGTACTGAGGTTTTAATATGTCATGGGGTATGGAGGGTTTAATTGGATGGCGCAGTGGTGTAGCGGTTTGCATTGTCACCTCACAGCAAGAGGCTCTGTGGTTCAATTCTTGGCTGGGGTGCCTTCTGCATGGAGTCTGCATGTCCTCCCTGTATACATGTGGGTTTCCTCCCGGTGCTCTGGTTTCCTACCATATTATAAAGACATGCATCTGGACCGTTTCTCCCTGGGGGTTCGGTGAAAATTGGCTCAATCCAAGTTGGACTTTCCCAGTAAACAAATGGCAAATAAATAAACAAATCAGACCCCAGATGTAAGGGTTTCAAATATCACATGATCATAGGAGATTGCTAGGTTAGCAAAGCAGAGGTCATTTTAAGCCTAGCCATTTCATCTTAATGTAATCATACAGAAATGCTAGTCAATACTCAAAATTGCATTTAGTGGTGACTGCTGATGTCCAGGAGGGTTGTGAACACTATCCCCGGTAAGAATTTACAGTGTCTCATTCACTCATCCATGTTCTTTTTGCATAGTGTCATAGAGGTACTCTGTTTCGCATGAACTGTTAGCCTGTTCCAACAATGGGCCAGTCACTGGGAGATGAATCCATTCCTCCAGCATGTCCTATTTAAGTTGCAGGCCATATTTAGGTTCCTGGAACTGGTAGCCCTAGTCCCATTTAATTTATGGACATGCAGCAAGTTCATTAGGTTTGGATCTTGGAGTTCTCTGTAGGCCACCCATAAGTCTACCCTAAGAAATGTGTACGATACGGAGTATAGTGGCAAGGACTTTAGTCGGTCTGTGTAAGGCACATGCTGGAGGCCCTTGATCTTCTTTGCTAAAAACCTCTGAATCTTTCTAATTGCTGCAGGTGCTTAGTACAGTACATGCCAAATAGGGCATTATACTCAATTATGGGCCGGATAAGTGCCAGATTTGGGGGGGGGGGTTAATACCTGTTTTGCTCTCAAGGTGATGCCTTTGCTAATCAAGTGTGCTATGTAGAAATCTTTCCTTAAAACAGTAGACACATGGTGGTTGAAGTTAAGGTCACAGTCAACTTGTAATCCCAGATTCCTTACCACTTCATGGGCACTTAGGGTATTGTTGTTGATTTGATAGTGTGAAGGGACATTGTTTGTGCTGAAGGGAATGATGATGCATCTCTTTGCATTCAGTTTGAGACCGTGACTAATACACCAGTCGTTGGTCTGCGTGAGACCATCCTGGAGTATACTGACATTATTTGGGGATTCAATGAGTGCACCTAGTTTGCAGTCGTCTGCAAACTTGGTCAGCCACAACCCCTTAGTTTTGACCCAAACTTCTGAAAAATATATACCAAACAGTAGGGAGCCCAGCACTGATGACTTTGGCACCACACAGGTAACAGGTATGCTGGTTGATTTAGAGTCACCCACTTTAATAGTGTGTGTCCAGTTTGTAAGACAGTTTCAACCCATCTTACAATGAAGGGGTTTACATTCAGTTTGCTAAGTTTATCAGTAATGCCTGAATGTGGGATTGTGTCAAAAGCCTTTGCCAGGTCAAGGTATGCTGTGTGCACAGATTTGCTCTCATCATTGGCCTTAGTCACATTTTCAAAGAAATCCACCAGATTTAACAGGCAGAGTTTGCCCTTCACAAATCCAGGGTTTGGAGGCCATCTATGACTTTATTTATGAGGTCCATAATGATAAATTCCATGGCCTTACAGATGAGGTTGCTGAGGCATATGGGTCTGTAATTCCCTGGGCCAGTTGATAGGCCACCTTTTGGAGGGGAATAACTGTTGCTGTTTTCCATTCTGCAGGAACAAAGCCTGTGGTTAGGCTATGATTGAAAAGGGTACTTAGTGGTGATGCTAGTTCATGTTTTAGCCTGTTTAGAAGACATTCTGGGATGTTGTCTGGTCCCATTTTTGACTTGGACAAGGCTTTGAGGACCTGCACTTCAGATATGTTGTGTGGGGGGAAGTTTGGGGAAGGTCTTTTGTGAGTTAGGAGGGGATAAGGGAGTGAAACTCTTGCCAAATCTATCCACTAGCAGGTTTCCTATCTCTGTGGGGTCAGTTTGTGTGTGATACCACTGGCCTCTAGTTCTGCACATAATTGGGTCCTCCCCTTTAAGTTACGTACATAGCTATAAAAAGCCTTATGATTATCCTTGGCTGTAATTGTTAAGTTTCTTTCAAAGGAGCCCTTGTTGGATTTAACAAGTTCTGTTATTTGCCTGTTGAGGCTTAGGAGAGTGCTTTTCCATTGTTGGGGCCTTGCCTTTGTTTTCTTGAATAGCCACATTTTGCATTTATTGTAAAGTTTGTTGATGCTGGATGTCCACCATGGCAGTTTATTTTTACTTGGGGCTCTGGTTTCAATTCGTTCTGGTATGGCCGAGTTTATACATTTATGCAAGTGATTGTACAAGGCTTTTGTGTAAGCTTCAGAGTAGTTACCAATTCTATCTTGAAGTGGGACTTGCAGTGCATTTATACCTTTACCTAGGAGGGTAGAGTTTGCCTTGGTGAAGTTTTTAAGTCTGATTTCACCCTTTGTGAGTTCTGATGTTAGTGCCAGTTTGAAGATGACTGATTTGTGGTCAGTTTTAACTAATGAGGGTCCAACAGTTGCAGCAGTGCATCTGTTTGACATGTTGATGAGGACCAGATCCAGAATGTTTGCTTCCCTTGTCGGGGGTATGGATAACTTGTGCCATGGTATTTGAATTAACAACATCAAGGAACTTTTGCACTAGTGAGTTATGGCTAGCATAGGTTTCACAGTTGATGGTGAGATAACTGAAATCCCCCATAACCAGTGTGCTCGGTAAAATTTGGATTGTCTCGTTTTATCAAGTATGCATCATGGGTGTTATGACCAATGGAGGGGGATCTATAACTGGCTATGACTTGAATGGGGGTCTGACCTACTGTAACCTGGACCTGGAGTAACTCCACGGAGTTGTCAAGTCTAACTAGAAGGGAGGTGAATTTATCTCTATGTAGACTAAAACACGACCTACTTTGGTTTTCACATGTTCATTTTGTGATATAAAGGTGTGGAAGGCATTGTAGCCTTACAAGGCCGGTGTACTCTCTGAGGTCTTGAACCAGGTTTCTGTGACTGCACAGACATCTACATCTTCTAGTGATAGAAGTGCTTCCAGGGAGTGCAGTTTTTAGTTTAAGCTCCTAGCATTTAGCAACATGACTCTTATTTTGTTCTGATTGGTTAATTTTGCATCAGTAATGTTGTTTTCAAGATGTTGCCAAAACAAAAAGGGGGAGGTAAGAGCCTTTGCCAATGGCCAAAAGCCTAGCGGTGCCAGGTGCAAACCATCCCTGGCAAAGCAGTGAAGTTTGTCAACCATGGCTTCCCAGGCTGACAGGAACTGGATCCCCCTTGAAATGACACCAAAAACTGAGAACATTATTGAAATCAATCATTTTTTGTTTCTCTCTCAAATAATTCCTACTGAGACACACCACGGCAAATAAAAGTAAACCGTTTAATGAACTCAAAATTGAGACTTCAATATATAAAATAACAAAGTGATCAGATCTCGTTAAAACAGTTAGCGCTTTCACATTTATAAGAAATCCTTCTTCAGACTGTTGATCAAAGAAATCAAAAGTTGACTTTTAAATCTAAACTCATTAACAGCCTAGCCAATCAGTATATGTTATCAATGAGAAATTGCTAATGAAGTTTCCCTTCTCATAAAGTACTAGTGCTATATAATGGAAACAAAAAATGTATATATGGTATAAAAAACACAGACTATTTCTTATACTGTATATAAATTATAAGCTGCTAAATATATAAACAATAACAGCATAATATAAAATGTTTATAAAACTTTCTATATAACTATCTGTAACAACTCAAAACTAATAAAGCAAACTAATCTCTATGTACATTAAAATAAATCAACTTTTCTTTACATAAAAATATACATAAAAAAATGCATAGAGATGATTGACATCATTCATTAATAAACATTCTTTTCGATCTACAAAAAATCAACTAAACTAAAAATAAAACTAAAGATAAACTGTTAACTTATATATATATATATATATATATATATATATATATATATATATATATATATATATATATATATATATATATATGTATATCTGTTTTTATTATATGGAGTTGTCAACATTACTGTATCTAATGCTGACAATCTCTGGCTGCCAGGAACGGTTTAAGAGAAAACCTATCATTCAAGCCAACTGATTTATCTGCCTGTAACTTTATTATCCCTCTGGCTTCTCTTTGTTTTGTATAGTTTCTGTAATTTCCTAACCTGCTATTTCTCTTGACTATCTCTACAACAGTGAATTTAAAGCTATGTGTAGTACCAAAGGTAAGGACGTGCTTAGCTATGGCATTGCTCTCATCTTCCTTGCTGACTGCATATGTGTGTTCTCGTACTCTTTCATGTAGTGTTCTTTTAGTCTTACCTACGTAGAAGCTACTGCATGCTGTGCAGGTAGCTATATATATCACATCCCTACTCTTGCAATCAGCATGAAAATTGAAATTGTATCTCTATCCTGTGTCAGGATGTATAAAATGGTCTCTGCCTGACATATAACTACATTGATTGCATGACCTGCATGAAAAAGTGCCCTTCCTGTCAGAAATATCTATTGTTGATTTAGTATTCTCATAACATAATATTCTTTTCAGGTTTTTTGTATTCTTATAAGTGTAACTCGGCTTCGATCCTACTATTTGTTCTATCCTAGTATCAACTGTAAGAATGTTCCAATTTCTCAGAAAAACATCTCTGATTCTCACATTATTGTTAGTATAGGGTATAATTATTCTGTTGAACATATCCTCGTCACCATTTCTCCTGTGTATGAATGTCTTCCCTATAGTGTCTCTTTTCCCATCATTTCCTTGTTTCAGCATCACTGTCTCACTTTGTTTATATCCAATTACTTGGAACTCATTGTGTAACATATCAATAGTGTTCTTAAAATCATTATCACTACACGTGAGTCTAGACACTCTCAACATTTGACCCTTGACTATATTTTTATAAATGTGAGGAGGATGCATGCTGGTACGATGCAACAGTGTGTTCCTCCTACATTCTTTCCTATATAACTGTGTTTCTATGTGTTGCCCTTCTTTCAATAGCAGCACATCTAGAAACTCTATTTGATCAGTGGTCCATTGATATATCCCATTGATATATCTAATGAAGTCTTGAAGTCTCTCAGTACTGCCCTTCCAAATTAAATAGATGTCGTCGACGAAACATTTATAGAACTGAATATTGTTACCAAAATACATTGTTCTAATAATGTATGTTTACTCCCAGTATGCCATAACTATGTTGGCATAGGAATTAGCACAGGGAGTGCCCATGGCAAATCCCTTCTGTTGTATATAATACTGTTCATTGTGTACGAAAACATTATTTCTCAAGACTATTTCTACCAGCATAGCACATCTTATTATTAATTCTCTAGGCATCTCTTTCTCTATCAAATAGAGTCTCATATATTCTATACCAGTATCATTTGGTATAGAGGTAAACAGAGAACTGACATCTAACGTTACCATGTATTCTGATTCTTCTTCATTGTCTTGAAACCTATATTCACTTAGGCTTTTTATAAAGTGTTGGGTATCCCTTACTACTGTGGCTGTCTTTTCTACAACATTTCTGAGGTGTTTCTCAATATATACTGATATTGTTTCTGTTTCATTTTTTGTTTATACTGTGGGATCCTTCTAGGTGAGAGTAGAATGCTGCTCAAGGCTAAGGACATACCTGTCTCGGACACATGCTCAGAGAGCTCAACCATGTCTTTCTTCATATAGTCCAGTGAGGTACATCCCAAGTCATTAACAGCAACATGAACTATGACAAAGTCATAACGGCACTTGTTGCTGAGAGACCTGAGGGCATGCGTGATCTGACAAATCCTGGAACCAGACAGGCAGCTGACTGTGACTTTCTCCTTGACCAGCCTGGTGAGTGGGACATCCATGTGTCTCAATACTGAGTCTTCAATGACAAGAAATTTTGTTTTTTGAGTGGTATGCCTTACTGGCTTGGTGGATGAGACACTGGTGTTACTATGTGTTATGGGTGCTGTGGGGACTATGTTAGTTGTAGCAGTCTTCTGTTTTGGAGGCCTCTGGTGTTTCAATAAGTTTTTCGAGAGAACCTCCATATATGTGGATTGACGTGTTTGATGCATACTATGTGTATGAGTAGTGGTATGTGCATGAATGGTGATACTATGAGCATATGTAGTATTGGGTGAGTTGACAACCTTTTTTGTGTTACTGTTTTGAGTGAGAGACAGCATGGATTCTAGATTCTTGGTGCAAATATATCTCTCACACACTGTACTAGAGTGTATTACTAGTAGAGGGTTGTCTCTGTACATGAGGCAATTGCTACACTGCCTCAAGAGACCCAAGTCAACAAGCAAGGGTAGTCTAACTGTCCATAATGCTAGGCTAAAAACTCTTGTCATTAAGGGTGGCTATTCAGAATCGATCACAGAGGAGCTCAGTGGATGGATATTTCTGCCTGGGTTTTAGGGAAAATTTGTTGAATTTAACTATCCAGCTTTGGCACACACCTGCACAATGCATAAACAAGAATAAAAGTGCTCAGATGCAGGGCCTAAATACCAGAAGCTAAAAAACTTGAGAAAAACTTTGAAAGTATTGAAAAGGACTGATGAGGATGCTTATTCCAAACCCTAGACTGGCCTCCCTTAACCAGACTGGTCCCAATCAGCACAAGTATCTCACAAAAGTGCAGATAGGCCCCTTCCAATCCAAGATGGTTTAGAAAACATGTTCAAACAAACAAACCACTATAAACAGTTCCAGAAGCAGCAAGCCTGTATCTGAACTATGCTACAGCTACTAGCTACCCTCGTTTCTAAGGGAAACAGTAGAGAATGTTCAAAACAGAAGAAAAATATCAGTGAGACACTAAAGAACAGCAGAAAATCAACAAAGAGGCACTAAAGAATGTTTTAAATGGTTAACAGATCAGTTATTTAAACACTGCTTGGCAGGAAAACTAGAACAAGCTTAAAACAATGAAAAATACCAGTAAATACTTAACAAACATTGAAACTTATAAAAAAGCTTTGTAAACAGTGAAAACAGTGATACATTTTGATTTAACAGGCACAGTAAAGCAGGCAATTGCAGTACAACAGTGTAGTTTAGTACACAGTAAATGAATAGAGTATAAAAGTACATGGCAGGCAATAAAAAAGTGTAGTAAATAGTATACATAAGCAAAAAAAAAAAAAAACAAAAAACAGGCAACATATGTTTTTGGAAGCTCAGAAACCTCTAGTCATCTGGCATCTCAGCTCGGAGTTGTGGATGGTAGCACACCTCAGTACAGCTCAGTACAAACAAGCAGAAACTTGCTCAAATGCAGGGCCTAAATACTAGAAGCTAAAATTTTGAAAAAAAAATTTAAAAAGATTCAAAAGGACTAATGAGGATGCTTATTCCAAGCCCTAGAATGGCCTTCCTTTACCAGACAGGTCCCTAACAGCACAATTGTCTCTCACAAAAGTGCAGAGAGACTCCTTCCAATCCAAGACTGGGACTGACAGTTATGAGTGGAGGGGGATTTTTTTCATCGTTAAAGCTTATGTATGAATGGTAAGCTTGGGAAAGAAAGAAAGATTCAATAGGTTAAGAAAAAAATAATTTCTTGGCTAGAGCAAAATTAGTATTCTTTTAATACAGTAGTGGTCTATTAATTGATACTGTGATTTATTGCTGCATGGCCTTAGCTCTAAATTTAAAAAGGGAAAAGTAAACATAACCAAAAAGATAATAATGAAAACAAATTACAGTTCAGTTTTTTAGAAACAAACAGCAAGTAATTTGAAATGGAAACAGCATAACAATCCATTTACCCTCACAGGTGACCATGCTTTTCAACTTTAGAGCACTCAAAGGGCAGCTTGTTGTTTTTATATAGTTCATCCTTTCCCTGTCATTCCACAAAGAAAAAAAATAAATGCATAAAAAGAAACCTTGTCATTGGTTTGCATACAGTATAATACCTTTTATTCAGTGTCTTATTGTTTTTTATGAAATGAGTGCATATTTCTTTAAGAATTAATTTAGTTGATTTATTTTGATTAGAATGGTTATAAAATGAATGAATTCTGGGATAAAGATGTCTGAAGAAGTACAAGCTATTGTCTGTATGAAAGCGCTAACAATACATACGTGTGGAATTTGATCAGTTTTGCTATCATTTTGCTTTTTTGTTGGTTTGCATACAGGCATTTGCCCTACTAGCATTTTGCATGAGGAATGCCTGGACCTGGGGCAATAACAATAGAGAGAAAGTAAAAAGATAGATGATAGATAGACAAATAGATGATATAATGTGTTAAACAGAAGATGCTAAAGAGAAGGGGAGATAGAGACAAATAGGAAGATGTATGCTTTATTCTGAAGTCCATAAGAAAGCATTTCTTTTATTAGCATTTTGTAGAACAAATCACTGCCTGTTTAAGATGATTTCTCAAAAAAGTGAGACATGCATTTTAATGTGAATGCTTGTAGATAAAATGCCATAGCATAATTAAATTAAGCTTCTACATAGCTGAATATATAGTTGTTACTTTGTTAACAGTAAATCTAATGGGGAACAGCAGGTCATTACTCTCTTTTATTTACAGCATGGTGATATTTAGATGAGGCAAATTAGCAAAACCCAGTGTTTCTGAATGTTTTGCCTTTTAAAAGGATTATGTTGTTTCTTTAAAGTCTGTTCTTCTATGTCCAGATAGACAATTGTTAGATATGTTGGAATATGAATACTGGATGCATTTGTACTTTTAATAAATGTGTTTCTAACTGCAATTGCAAATCAGACTAACCCACAGTATAAATGGCAATACCAAGCATTTTTCCATTTGTGCAAGTGCTTTTTCATCAATGAAATTGAGAAGAAATAGTTTGTGTTAATGTTATCAAGGACAGCTTTCCTAACTGCTTTAGTACATACAGACCACTTGGAAAGGCCAGAAAAGTTCTGGTTAACTTGCACAGCATGATTATATGTGCCTGGTTACAAGAAGATGACACCTAATAAGAAACTGGGCATTCACTTTTGACAAGGACTAGTACTCATTTGCAATGTTAGAGTAGGTCAGCTTTTGAAATCTGCTTATAAAATGGTTATGTTTCCAGTTTTTAGAGAGAATCAACATGCAGTCTGTCTACTTGTTCTTGAAAGGATTTTTGTCTACATCTAGAAATCAAAGTACTGTTGCTGTTCTAGAATCTTCTGATTAATGATACATATTTTTAACTATAGCATAATGTTTACTGCTTCACTTTGGAGTGAGGAGGAACTGTGTAGAACCCACAGGGGGCATTACCCCACCTAAAACGTAGTTGTATTGTGTATGGTTTGTTTTCATCAGAGTGCAATGTTTTTATCCTTTTCTATGGATCATAAATGTATTTAGCGTGATGATTTGTGCCAGTGTCATAATGTTAAGCATCAGTCAGCCAAGAAGGTTAATATATCATGTTTTCATTCATGTGTATATGTATATATATATATATATATATATATATATATATAAAAATAATTATACATATAAAACCATATTTACTGGAAAATGTGTAATGTGTCTTTCAATGTACTGGCCCATGGCCTTTGGGTTTATTTTCAGAGTGGTTAGCAGTTAGCTACATAATGAGATTTTTAATTGGAAGTTAATGTATACAAGGAGTTTGGATGCCCATTTACATTGCTAAACTCTATGTCCACAATCAAGCAAACTTTTTATTAAATGTATTTATTTTTCAGCATATTTACAGCAAATTTGATTGTAATCATTGTTCAGTACACTCTAACAATTCCGCCTTTTTATTTTAAACCAGGGAAACAAATTCATCATTGTTTGGTAATACATTTTCATTATGGCAATTGACACAGTAACTTGTTGATTAACTCTTGTAAGCAAACTTTAATACTTGTGAGTAATATGCAAGCAAACACTACAATAACAATAATAGCAATTAAAAATATATTTTTCCTGTCCACCCTGTAAATAGATTACTAAACCACTCACTCCAATTGTCATTCCAGTTTTTTTCTAGCATGTAGTGACACTTGCACTATGACCTCTAAATGCACTTTTAGAGACTGTTTAATCAGGAATAAATGTACAACATTTTTCTCTTATTAGAGCATATGCCCCCCTTTGGGTTGCTAGTATGTAATCTAATGTCATTCAATTTTGTAAAACCATAGTTTATATGGCTGTCATTTCAACAGTAATGTCAAAGATTGCATTGAAAATGACATTTGCTAATACTTAGTTTGGATAGTTTTCTTCACTGCCAAATGGCTTTTGCTGCTCCATACCATAGGAATATACCTGCTCCAGAAATTACATACTCTCCTAGAGCCATATCTTTTAATTTTAAATAATCAAGATTTTGGTGACAAATACATGGTGTATCTAAGGTGTTTACTGGATTTTCTGGACTTTCAATTACAGGTAATATGTCTCTTTTCTATTTTGCATTTCTAATGCTTCCCTTTGGTAACTCTTTAGATGATGCATTGCTGTTACTACTAACCCTATATAGCATGTGCCATCCCATCCCTTTGGTAACCATTTTAAGCATATTTACCACAAATGTAATATAAGCCATCTGACAAGGCAACACTGCTGTTTAGGGTCTATGTCAGAAAACTGAAAACACAAACTCTCAAACGCTCACATGAGCGAATAATCAAAAAACTCAAAATTGGTATTGTGGGAGCTGTGCCCCTCACACCCCCTGCTAAATATGTATTCCTACTCTGAGATCACACTACAGTGAGGAAAGGGCAAATATTCCAATCCTCACTGTACTATGATCACAAAATACCACTTTCGAGTTTCTGATTATTCGCTCATGTGAGCGTTCGAGGGTTTGCGTTTTCATCTTTGTGAAGTCGACCCACTGTTTACTGTACTGCCATTTACTTGTCCCATAGTAGAAGTTACATCATGTACTACCATAACATTTTTATTTGTTTTGTTTGCCAACATGTAATACTGGCTTTGCACTCATTTGTAATGTGATGTGGGAAATGATGCACTGATGTTTTACTTAATAATAACTGACCCTTGGCTAGTATTAACATAGGAAATCTATGATGAAGTACACCATATTCTGGTAAGTGTTTATGAATGTTTACTATTGCAACCATCTCAATGCAGTTACTGTCACCCATTGAGATGGTTCCATTTTGCTGAAAACATGTAATTCCCTGTACTATAGCAGATAACTGTTCCCTTGCTGTTTGTAGCTGTATATTTACAACTTGGTCTCCTGTTTCATTTATTAATATTCTGGCTATTAGAAGTATCTAGTGCAATTGGCATCAGGGGCATGACCTCTGCTATTTTAGGTATTAAACTACATACCCAGCAATCAGAAACGTTTATGCTTACCAACATTGTCTTGCCAAAAATGTATTAAAATATGGTGACCAATTGTGCTCATTTTTCCACATATCTTTGCTCTCTCTTGTAACTTTACAGTTTGATTAACAGGCTGTACAATTTAATGCTAAGTAATACTACAATAATAGTTAGCATGATAGCTATTATTGCTTTAAAAAACATCCTTTAAATAGAAATTTCATTGCTGAATCATTTTGCCTTTGGTCATCCGAAACTGGATTTCCAAAACGATGCACTTTAAACCATGTCAATTTCATAATGCTTTCTCTGTGAGGGACCTACAAGAGAATGCATTTAGTCAGATTTACATTGCTTACTAGTTTTAACAACTTTTAACTGATCTTTATGTACCAACATTGTTTTTTTTTTCCTTTAATTTTGTACACTAATGGGGCAGTTTGTTCCATTACTTCAAAACGCCCTTGCCAATTGGTATCCCATGACCCTTTTCAAACATTTTACCAATACTTTTGTTCCACAGGGAAGGTTTTCTTCAGGCAGTAATAGTGGCACCTTTTTTCCATAGGTGGAATGCTTGCTCCCTTGCAATATAGTTACATACCTCAGTAAGTTGCTTTAACCACACTTGATGTTTGCTTATTTCTAACATGGGTCTACCATCAGGTATATCTAGATCAAATTGCAATTGCATGGGCATTTTGTGACCTGTCATTATGCCATATGGGGAGATGACTGTTTTGCTGTTTGGTCACCAGAATACCCATTAAAATGCCAGGCAGATGATGTACCCAAGTATTGCCCTTTTCCAGACATGTCTTTTTTTACATGTTCTTTTAATATCCGATTCATACCTTCTACAGTGTCATTGGATTGTGGATGGTATGGTACATGAAACCTTTGCTGTATGCCTAACAAATTACACATTTATTTAATGAGATCACTAGCAAACTGTGGACCATTGTCTGATTCTATGATACATGGCCACCCCCAATGACAAAAAAATATTTTTCCATAAAGCCTCTGCAGTTGCTTTTGCTGTCATTGTTTTGGTAGGAATTGCTTCTACTCATTTTGAAAAGACATTCACTACAAATAGTAGGTATCTGTAACCTCCCTTTATTGTTGGCAATGGACCTGCATAATCTATCTGAACTGCATACCATGACCCATCTGCTGGCTGCACCCGATGCAACTGAGGCTTTTTGTTTTTAGCATTTACTTGCAAACAGATTAGATATTATTCTACAATTAGCCTACAGGCCTTTTTTAAATTTGGGTTCCAGTATTTCTCTTTTACCACTGCCCATACCTTATCAGCTCCTACATGTCCCATTATTTGGTGATTTAACTTGACCAACTGTCATGCCAACTGAAATGGTACATATGGTAACTGTAGCCCCTTGAAGGTAGTGTATGCATAATACTCCTTGTGTGGTATTCCAGCTAATCAGCACTGATCAGTTTCTTCTTTCAAGCACTGTTGTGTTTGAATATTCATGAAATCTCCCTCTATTGTCTCTTTGTCTAACTCTTTTACGACACTAACTTCTACACTGGTGTACACATATTCTGAAAGTTCCTTTCCATCTTGTGCTGCTTGTTTTGCCAATGTGTCAGGTAACGCATTTAACCTGACAGTTTCACTTGTTGGCTTTTGATGTACTTTTACTTTTAAAATGCTGTACTATCCCTGTTGATTTGAAATTGTTATAATTTTATGTATGTCTTTTAATACTTCAGCATGCCGTAGTGGTTTGCCTGCACTATCCACAAATCCTCGCCTTACCCAGGTGTCCATATGCAGTCTTAAAGAATTTACTACATAAGCACTGTCTGAGAAGATGTTAACAGAATTGTAATACTTTAGCACATACAGTACTACCTCCGATTCAACTCTTTGATCTGACATATGCCCTGGTAACTTGATTAGTTTGGGGAACCCAGCTGTGGATTCTCTGGAACTACAGCAAATCCTGTCCAGTATTTGCCTTTGTCCCAGTACCATGCTCTGTCCACAATGACGGATGGCTTAAAATGGTCAAAATCAGATGCCAGAAATTGTACGTCAGGTGACATTATTTTATCTAAGCAGTTACTCTGTTTTCCTTTGTATCCCATGTGATTTGACAAATAATATTTGTCCCCTGTATGAATTATGACAGTTTTCATTCCAAACAGTGCCATCCATTTTGCAATGATTGCCTGACTAATACCATCTGTGATTTTATTCATAGGTTCATAGGTGTGTACTAGGCTAGTGGTCCTGAAGCCTTTACAAGCCTACCCCATAGGATTACCCTGGCATCATGCCACCCGACCTTAGTTCCCAGGGCCTCTGTTGAGTAAAGCTGCTGGAGTGATCCCTGGGGTGAATTTTTTATTTCCCATCCACTCATCAAGATTTTTCTTGAAGAGGGCCAGTGAGGTGCTCTGCTTGACATGCATGGGAAGTCTATTCCATAGCATGGGCAGTCTCTGGGTTATGAACCTGTCCCTCCAGCAAGTTCTGATGATTTTGGTAATGAGATTGAGGTCTCTGAAGTGTGTGGTGCAGAGGGATTGAGATTTCTTTAGATATAGTATTTCTAACAGAGCTGGGTCAGACATGGCTTTGTAAGTCAAGCAGAGATCACCTCTAAGTAGGCGATATGCGACAGAGAATAGTTGGAGTTTTTTTAGTTTGCCCATATAGGACAAATGTTTAAGGCCTAGGATCCTTTTTGTGAGGTACATTTGTGGTCTCTCCAATTGTTGAAGGTTTTTAGTGAGGTACATGCCAAATGGGGCATTGTACTCAATGATTGGCCTGATGAGGGAAGAGTAGAGAGAGATAATGACCTCTTTCTTCCTGGATGCAAAACCCTTGGTAATGAGATGCGCCACATAGAAGGACTTTCTGACCACAGTGGCAATGTGGTGGTCAAAAAGAGGTTGCTGTCTTATATAAGATCTCTTATAACACCTTCTGTGTTCAGTGGACTACCATCGATGTGATAATTCATGGGAACTGTTTTTACCAAAGGGGATGATGACACATTTTTTGGCATTGAGCTTAAGGCTATGGTTCTGACACCAGTTATTGATCTAAGTGAGGCATTTCTGTAGGATGTCAAAATCACTCGGGGAGTTAATAATAGTTCCCAACTTGCAATTGTCTGCGATCTTTGTCAGCCAGAATCCCTTCGTGTTGGCCTGGACTTCAGAGAAATAGATACCAAACAGGAGAGAACCCAGGACCGAACCCTGTGGGACTCTACTTGTGACTAGTCAACAGTCTGACTTGGAGTGAGATACTTTCACACTGTGGGTTCTACCTGTGAGCCAATTTTCAACCCTCCTAGTGATATAGGGGTTGATATCTAGCTTAGTGTGTTTTTCTATGATTCTTGAGTAGGGAATGGTATCAGAGGCCTTGGCCAGATCAAGGTAGGCTGTATGAACCACCTTGCCTTCATCCGCAGCTCTGGTGACTGACTCAAAGAAGTTGATGAAGTTGAGCAGGCATGATCTACTCTTCACAAAACCAAACTGTGTGGGATCCAGAATTTGGAGATTCCCCATATACTTGTTTATTAGGCCCATGATGATACGTTCCATAGCTTTGCATATCAGACTCGTCAGGATAATGGGGCGATAGTTCCCAGGGTCTGTAGTTTCTCCTCTTTTGTAGAGAGGGATGACTGTAGCAGTGCACCATTCAGTAGGGACAAAGTCTGAGGTGAGGCTTTGATTGAACAGAGCACACAGGTGAGGTGCCAGTTCACTCTACAGTTGATCCCAAAATTGTCTACCAGAGTTTTTACTGCTTAGTGTGGTTTTTGTACTATTACACTGGAAAATACAGTCAGATACTCAGTTTGCTTAATGTACCAATAAATAGCTAATAACTGCTGTATGTAGGGCTGGTAGCTCATTTCCAATGGGGTCATCTTTTTACTACAGAAAGTAACTGGACGTAAAGTCTGTTCCATTCTGTTGTTGCCACCATGTGGACATTGCTGTAATAGCACCACAGATAATGTTTTCTTCCCTGCTGCTGCCTGTAGCACAAATGGCAACTTTGGTGTGGGTGCTATTAATTCTATAGCTTGTGGTAATTTTACTTTCATTTGTGAAAATGCCTCATCCTCATGGGGTACCCACTCTAAAAAGGCGGAGCTTTTTTGTTCTTGTAACATTTTGGATAGAGGAGCAGCCACGGCTGCATAGTTGTTGTTTATCTTTCGGCTTTTTCCCGGTAAGGGGTCGCCACAGCAGAAATCCAGTCCGCTAATGATTGGCAGTAGATTTTTATGAAACGCTGAGGTGCCAGCTCAATGCCCAACCTTCAACGAAGGCATGCCCATTTACGCACGCATGTCTTTTGAATGCTACCCAAGCACGGGGAGGACATGCAGACTCCACACAGAAGGCCATCCCAAGCCAAGCCGAGAATCAAATGGGAGAACCTCTTGCTGTGAGGTAGCAATGCTACCACCGTACCACCACGGCATGTCTATAAATTCCCTATTGTAACTAATGATTCCCATGAATTTTTGTAGATATGCTATACTCAGTGGTTTTTCCATTTGCAAAATGCCTTACACACACATAGAGCAAGGAGACCTTCCTGATAGTTTTATAATAGAAACTTAACTTCCTGTGGCATAAACTGAATTTTTTCACTTTTAACTTTACACCTTGCTTGTTGTAAAGTATGGAAAACTTTTTTAATAAGCTGTACATGCTCTTCTGCTGTTTCAAACTGAATCAATATGTCATCAATGGAATGTAACACTGACTCATCCTTTTCCAAATGTTGCAGAATGGATCCTACCGTCTGGTGAAAAATAACTGGACTGTTTTGAAATCCCTGAGATAATTTTGTCATGACATATTGCTGGTTTTTAAATGTAAAGGCAAATCTTGGCCAGTCTTTTTTCCTTAGTTGAAAAAAAATGAAAAGACCAATGGTTAGACCACAGCTGAAGATAAAAATGGAATAATCCACGTCAGGAAATAAATTACTTGCAGCTTCACAGTAGTGCCCTTTATAAAACCAAAAGTTGTAACTGAGATGTAGTAGTCAAGGTAGGAAACAGTTCACTTGCAGTTTCACACCACTTTATTAAACAAAAGTAAGTGCTTTCGTGATCTGTCAGCTGATCGCTTCTTCAGACTCATAAAAACAGTTAAAACATTGGTATTTAAAATATGGTTCAACCAATGAAAACACATATAGAACTATGACATAGACTAATTAAAATTGCATACATCGGTACATTAATTTGCCTTATATTCTGCATAAGATTAAATAAAATATACATATAACAGACACATTTTATGTAATAATCCATATTACTTAATGTTTTAGTGGTCTGGATTTTAAAAAAGGTTTCAAGGAAACAACATTGTTTAAACCAGGAGACCTATCTGCCTGAAGTAATAAAATCCATCTTTGTTCTGCTTCCTCTAACTTATTCCTTATATCACCTCCCCTCTTACTTTTATTTATTATTTCTAAAAGCATGAAATTAAAGATATGTTTCCCATCTTCTTCTTCCACATGTTTTGCTAAAGCACTTGTGTTTTTTTTATTTCTTATGTCTCTAAGGTGTTCAATGTTTTAACTGTTTTTATGCGTCTGAAGAAGCGATCAGCTGACTTAGATCGCAAAAGCGCTTACTTTTGTTTAATAAAGTGGTGTGAAACTGCAAGTGAACCGTTTCCTACCTTGACTACTACATCTCAGTTACAACTTTTGGTTTTATAAAGGGCACTACTGTGAAGCTGCAAGTGATTTATTTCCTGACGTGGATTATTCCATTTTTATCTTCAGCTGCGGTCTAACCATTGGTCTTTTCATTTTTTTCGCTTGAGGTGTATACCAGGCGTTTATCCAGCTTTTGTTTTCTTTCACGTGTTTCTTGGACTGTATTTAAAAGCTGGGACATGGCCGAAGGTAATGACAACAATAAGAATTAATGTGAACGACTAGTTAGACTACTACATATATATTCCAACCCCTTGATGCTAAACCCTATTTTTCCAGTGAATGAAAGAGAACAAGTGGACTATGATACGCATAAGAAGTTCACTGAACTGTATAAAGATCTGGAGAATAAGTTATATAGCTTTAAAAGGCTACAGTGGCAAAGGTTTCATCTAGAAGCATCATTGAAATATAAAATAGTGCCGAGAGGTCTCAGAGTATTAAATATGCCTACTTATGGTGAGACCTACCCTGAATTACTTCAAAAATGGCAGAATTTAAATTTACAGCTTAGCTATGATTATATGCATTTGCTTATAGAATTTTTTAAACTACAAGAAAAAGAGCTAGCTGATGAGATAAAGAGGCTACAAGAACAACTGACTAATAATTTTCCTATAGAGGTACTAGGCAGTAAATTAGATGAACTTGCTGACAATATACAGGGCTATGATAAGAGGTTGCAGAATACTAAAACTAAAAAATTGCAAAGGGACCTCAATGACTTTCAATGTAAAGAGGTCTTTTCGTGGCCAAGTAGAACAGCTGTGAGTACAGAAAATGTAGAAAAAATGACTACAGTACAGATTTCTGAAAATTCAAATATGCATAGTACTGCCCCTTTAAATCAGAATCCATGTGAGAACAGCGATGTCAGCACAGAGAGAGTGTGTATAGAACCTCCCACATTTGAAAATGGTGGAATGGCAAAAGAAACTTTCCAAATGGCTTGCACTAACAGAAGGATGGATTCCAGTGTTAATTCTGATTCAGTAGCTTTTTTGGAGCAAAAGGAAGCTACACAAACCTCAATCCTTCCATTTGTGTTAAAGAAGGCGCTGCTAATAAGGGACAGGTCGAGCAGCAGGAATCAAAGAGAGAGAACGCGATTACAGCAGAGAGAATGAGTGACTCCTGCATATATGAACACCAGGAGCAAGAACCAACAAAAAACTTGGTAATTAATATATCTAGCTTTTGTTTAACTGATGCACAAGCCTCGTTGTTAAATAGAGGCCTGAACTTTATTCCAGCACAGAAAACAGTATTAACTGATTTATTAAAAGAGCTGAAGTTATTTTCTCATAACCTAACACTTAAAACCATGTTTAAAAGAAATGTATTTGATAATATGTTTAAACAACCTAGTGCCTTTGTACCCAAGATACATCCCACAGTTGAAACTTTCACTAATGTGTGTGAGCATGAAATTAGAGAGATGCATGCTAAAAATCTTCCACCTAGATTTTATAACTTGAGTAAATCAGAAACTGAAGCTCTGTCAGAACTAAAGAATTCTCACAGCATTGAAATTAGGCCCACTGACAAGGGGGGCAGTGTAGTAGTAATGGATAAGGTTTTTTATTACAAGAAAATGATGGAACTTTTGAATGATACAGATACTTATGTTGAACTAAATGAGAGACAAGCACAAGGTATAATTGACAGGATATCTGTATATATTTTTGACTTACTGATTACTAATTATGTATCAGAGGAATTGTTTGACTACTTTCAGATAGAACATCCAACTATACCCATTATTTATGGTCTACCTAAAATTCACAAAGACATCACACAGCCCCCTATGAGACCTATTGTATCCAGTAAAGGATGGGCCACAGAAGCCATCTCAATTTATATTGAACAAAATTTACAAATAGTCCTAAAATCATGTGAGACTATACTAAGGGATACAAAGACATTTCTGCGACTGTTATATAATAAGACCAGGAATATTAATAGAAATTATATGTTTGTGACAATGGATGTCACTTCACTGTTCACAGTGATACCGAATAAATGGGGTATTGAGAAAATACGTGATATTCTGACCTTGAAACAAGTTTTTCAAAGCACTAAGATTAATTTGATATGTGAGTTGCTTGATATTGTCCTAGAAAATAATGTCTTTATATTCAATGACAAGTTTTATCTACAGAAAGTTGGTGTAGCAATGGGCACGGCTTGTGCTAACAGCTACGCCAACTTAGCATTACCTGCATGGGAAAAAGTTCATGTATTAAGTGCTAGCAATAAATATGCTGGCAAAATTGTATGGTATATACGTTTTGTAGATGATGTCTTCCTGTTATGGGATGGTACTAGTGAAGAGTTGCAAGAGATGGTAGAGTACTTACATAGCACCACTGAATTTTTAAGATTCACTAGTCAACATTCCAGGGACTCTATTGAGTTCCTAGATGTTTTGGTTAAGAAGACAGCATTAGATGAACTTACAACAGGGATGTATAGAAAATCTACATGGAGAAATAGTATCTTACATAAGACTAGTATACATCCAACATTTGTACACAAAAATGTAGTGAAAGGATAATATATGAGAATAAGCCGCTTACATAATACAGATGAAGGCTTTGTGAAGACAATGACTATATTAGAGAAAGACTTCTTAAACAGAGGTTATAGTAAGAAAGACATAAATGAAAGCTGTAAATATACCATTGAAAATAGGGATGGGAGATGTAAACCGCTCTTCTCAAATACTATAGAAGATGTTAAAAGCAAGGAAGGTCATGATTTTAAAGTTAGATTCCCTATAACTTATTCAAGTGACATCAGAAGGTTCTGTAATATTTTTGAGAAGAATTGGAATGTTTTATTGTCAGATCCTGACTTGAGAGAATTGTTAGAAGATAGACCCAGCTTTTCTTTTAGAAATAAGAGGTCCTTAAAAAGGCAACTCTGTTATAAATCCAGAAACAATGAAAGAATGATCCTATCTGATATGCATGGGACTTTTCCTTGCAGAAATTGTACAGCATGTGACTATTTATATAATAAATCTACATATAAACATCCTACACTAGGATTTATAATTGATATAGATTTTTATGCTGACTGCAGAACACAAAATTTGTTTTTTTTTCAGCTTTTGCACTGTCTGTCATGCCTTTTATATAGGCAAAACCAATAGGTATCTAAAGGAACGTATCCTTGAACACCTTAGAGACATAAGAAATAAAAAAGACACAAGTGCTTTAGCAAAACATGTGGAAGAAGAAGATAGGAAACATATCTTTAATTTCATGGTTTTAGAAATAATAAATAAAAGTAAGAGGGGAGGTGATATAAGGAATAAGGTAGAGGAAGCAGAACAAAGATGGATTTTACTACTTCAGGCAGATAGGTCTCCTGGATTGAACAATGCTGTTTCCTTGAAACCTTTTTTAAAATCCAGACCACTAAAACATTAAGTAATATGGATTATTACATAAAATGTGTCTGTTATATGTATATTTTATTTAATCTTATGCAGAATATAAGGCAAATTAAAGTACTGATGTATGCAATTTTAATTAGTCTATGTCATAGTTCTATATGTGTTTTCATTGGTTGAACCATATTTTAAATACCAATGTTTTAACTGTTTTTATGAGTCTGAAGAAGCGATCAGCTGACTTAGATCAAAGCTTACTTTTGTTTAATAAAGTGGTGTGAAACTGCAAGTGAACCGTTTCCTACCTTGACTACTACATCTCAGTTACAACTTTTGGTTTTATAAAGGGCACTACTGTGAAGCTACAAGTGATTTATTTCCTGACGTGGATTATTTCATTTTTATCTTCAGCTGTGGTCTTTTCATTTTTTTTTTTTCGCTTGAGGTGTATACCAGGCATTTATCCAGCTTTTGTTTTCTTTCACGTGTTTTTTCCTTAGTTGTACAGCAAAAAAGTCATTTGCTGAATCAATTACTGTTAACCACCTACTTTGTGGCTTAATATGTGCAGCCATCTCTGGAACTCCTGGAATCAAATGTGCTCTAGGAGTTGTGTATTGATTAACCTTCCATAAATCAATAACAACATAACTACCATCTTTTTTCTTGACTGGCCAAATTGGTGAATCTGTGGGACTGTTGCCTTTTTGTATAATTCCTTCCTTTTCCCATTCTGCAATACATTTTCCATATGTTTTCTGCCTCCCTAGGAATGGGATATTGTTTTGGAAATGGAGGTATATAACCCTGATCACTGCCCACCCCTACTGGCATTTTTAGTTGTCCACAATCACCTGGACCCTTGGACCACAGGTTTGGAAATTGCTGTTGTAAGTGCTGTCACACATCCTCACTGTCTATATTCACATGTCCTGTAGGCTTCTCAGGTTTTTCAGGTATAGAGATTGCACAGCAACCTGCACTTTTCTTACCCTCTCCTTTTTTCTTGTCTCCTATCCATAGAATACTGTTAGGCAAGTCAATTACTATGCCCAAAGACCTTAGAATGTCCATACCAATAATGGTAGTTGATCAGGATGGATGCATTAAAAATGCACCCTTCCATGTCTGTCCGTCTTGGCTAAATTGTATGTCTACATCTTGGCTACTCACTGCATAGCATCTTGTGCCATTAAATGCTGAAATGCAAACCTTTTTTATAAGATTCACAGGTAACTGTCTGTTTTGATGGATAATGCTGTTCCTGTGTCTAATAAGACATTTTTCCATAGTGACTCCTCTACACAGATATCAGTGATCGTCCATCTCGACTCTTTTTAAAAGTAGTCAGGAAAGATACCAGAGTAGGGGGCACACCCCTAGTGTAAGGAGATTCACTCATCCTCATCTTTATTGCAAAATGCAATATGGCACACTGCATGTTCTTGCTTGTCATCTTCCTCTATGTCTGAGTGGTCTACATATTTAGGTTTTTCAATCTCGTTTTGTAATTGTTGCCTAGCCATCTCTTCTGCCTGCTCTAACAAATGTTTTGGATTTAAAGGTGAGGCTGCTTGAAAGTCTATGTGACATACATCCCCTTTTCCTGTGTATTGATGGCCTTATAGCTGTCTTTACCAATATTTTAAGGTCTCTGTGCATAGACCTGTTTTTCTGACTTTTCTTGAAAATCTTTTGGCTCTGTTTTTGGAAACACACCCTGTTCTTCCTTCTTTTTATGCCAAGCTTTGTAATTATCACAATTTTGCTTAACATTCCCTACTTTCTTACAGAAAAAAACATGTTGGTGCTTTTTGTTCATTACCTGTGCCCAATACTGGTGCTACAGACACAGGAACAGGAGCTGGTGGTGCTAATGCAGCTGTAGCACCTGGTGGTTGTTCATACCACCATTGCCTTCTCTGTTTTTTAACTTCACCAATCACCTTAAATGACTCACTGTCCTCTGCTAATGCAAAGATATGATGTGAGCATAATGTTCCATCATTGGCCATAGTCCGTCTCCTCATTCATTTTTTTACCAAATCAGTGAGGGTATCTGAATTTTCTTCATAAATGTGTTTAATATTCCCTGGGACCCCTTTTACTTGCTCTTAAAAGCAATGTATTAACTGTTTTTGTATTTCTGTTTTTTTCATGTCCTTATCTGACCTTTGAAATATCTGAAATGCAAGTCTAAAGTGGTCAGCTTGTTCCATTAATATATCTGAGATAGTGATTTTGAAATTATTCAACAGCTTAGGTGTGAGAGGCTGCCCTTGTGTATATGCCATAAGAATGGCTGTCATACATCCTACTTTACTGTTTAACTGATAAGCATCTTGGTTTAACTGAATGAAAGGTTTGAAACATTTGAGAATAAAAATTCAGAAACATCTAAGTAATGCATATGTCCATACATCAGATACTGCTGTGTATGCTACCCATTCTTCAAATGCAAGCATATTGTAAAATATGCCTTTTTTATCATTCCACTGTGGTAAACTTTGTATTAATCTAGACTGTGTATATAGACCTGCAGTGGTTCCCTGTTTTATAACTTGTACTGGTTTAGTATTTTGCAATTCTTCCTTAAGTTTGACTATTAGAATCTGTTCTGTAAATTAATTTCTGCTAGTTCAGTTAATTCTTCCTCCTTATCTAGTAAACCCTTTTTTAAGGTCTATAATCTCTTTTTGTAAGTCTTTACAGGATGATTGACATCAACAATTGGCTAAGCTTCTGGTGTCATTTAAAGGGGATCCAGTATCTGTCTGCCTGGGATGACATGATTGACAGACCACAATGCTTTTCCAGAGATGGTCTGCACCTGTTGCCCCTGGGATTCAGGTTACTGACTAAGGCTCTTGCTACCTCTATAGTGCCTTTTTTAGGAAAAGTTCAAAGGACAAAACCATCACCGTAACAGGTACAAGCATGCAAAATCTGAAGGTAATGTTACTCAATGCTAGAAGTCTAAACCTCAACATGCAGTCTCTCAAGGCACTCCTAAAAATAAAGAACATCAATATCTGTGCAGTAACTGAGACCTAGTTAAGGGCTCCATCTAGCACCCCTGCAATACCAGGCTATAACTCTTACCACACCAGGACCAAAACACTAAAGGTGGAGGAGTGTCTATATTCACCAAGGATATTCACACCACCAGGCTAGTTGCCCAACACAATGCATCTGAAATTCTCCAGGTGCAACTAACACTAGGTAAGACTGCAATCCAAATTGTAGCTTGCTACAGATCCCCCACCATGCGGCAAGATTCTCACTACACCTTTCTAAACATACTGGAAAATATTAAGATACAACCAAACACCCTAATATTGGGTGATTTCAACTACCCTGCCATTAACTGGGAAAACTACTCTTGTACCAACACCTTTACCCAACGGTTCTTGAAATTCATAAATTCCAATGCCCTGGATCAACTAATCCATAGTCCCAGCAGGGGTGCCAATATCCTAGACCTGGTCATTACCAACATGGGAAATCGATGCTCCACAGCCATGCTCACTCCCTTGTTGTTCAGGTCTGACCATAAGTTAATCACCCTTGACATCCACATCCCTCCCCCACCCCCCAGTAAGATAATCTCTGTTAAAAAATTTCTCCAAAGCCAACTTCATGTTACTCAAGTGAGAAGTGGCAAACTTCATGACACCCATGCAGATGGGAACTGAATGTTTGACTGCTGAATCCTACACTAAGGCACTGTATGAGCACATCCACTCTTGCATGAATTGTGCCATCCCAAATAGAACCAAGACATTCTCCACCAAAAAAAGAAGCCAATCTGGTAGTCCCATAAACAAACTTTACAACAAAAGGGAGAAACTGTTGCAGAAAAGAGGAAAATCCCAGGATGCAAAAAACTCCCTTACCAGCCTCAGTAAGAAGCTGAGATCCCTCATAAAATCCTCCAAAGCTTGTTATGAAAATAAAATTGCCAAAGATTCCAAAGACAACCACAAGGGGACATGTATCCAGCTAGACTAGCCCGGTCAACAAATGTAAAATAAAAAAATAAATAAATAAAAATTCTATAGCTATATCAAGAATCTAAATGGCAATGCTCAGATTTTCTCTGAGCTACAACAGAAAGATATTAAATATACTGATCCCAAGGATATTGCCAATATCCTGGCAGATCGATTCAGTGCCAACTTCACCCCCCTCTTACCCTCTAAAGGGCCCATCTCAATACTGAAAGATTGCCAAATTCCAGTAATAATGGCCACACAGGTAAAAACTGCACTCTCCAAAGCTAAGAATACAGCATCCATGGACCAGACAACATCCCGGGCTGTGTACTACATGAACTACAAAATGAAATGGCACCTCACTTAAGTATCATGTTTAATCATAGCCTCACCTCAGGCTTCATGCCCACTGAGTGGCACACAGCTACAGTTATCCCACTTCACAAGGGGGGGATACACCTTGGATCCTGGGAACTACCACCCTATCAGTCTGACAAGCCTGATCTGCAAGGCCATGGAACATGTTATCATGGAACTTATAAGCAAAGACATTGGCAAACTTCAAACACTGGACCTCACCCAGTTTGGGTTTGTGAAGTGCCGATCTTGTCTTCTGAACCTGATTGACTTCTTCGAATCAGTCTCCATAGCTGTGGATGAGGGTAAGGCAGTACACACAGCCTATCTGGACCTTGTCAAGGCCTTTGACACCATCCCTCTCTCTGGAATCATAGATAAACTTACTAAACTGGGCATTAATCCCTACATCACTCGATGGGTTGTAAACTGGCTTACTGACAGAACCCACACTGTAAAAGTAGCCAACTCCAATTCCAGCTCCAGACAAGTGACAAGTGGAGTACCTCAGGGGGTTCAGTCCTGGGACCGCTCTTGTTTGGCATCTACTTCTCTGAAGTACAGGCCAACACTAAGGGAATCTGGCTAACAAAGCTCACAGATGACTGCAACCTGGGAGCCATTATTGAATCCCCAAATTATGTGGATATTCTACAAAAGGGCTTTACTGAAACAGATGCTTGGGGCCAGAGACATGGGCTCAAGCTCAATGCCAAGAAATGTATTGTTATCCCCTTTGGGAAAAAAACATGTACCCGTGAATTACCACATATGTGACAGTACACTAAACACTGAAAGTGTGATAAGACACTTATGGACACAGGTGGACAGTGGTCTCACCTTTGATAATCACATCACCACAGCAGTCAGGAAATCCTTCTATGTGCCACACCTCATCACTAAGGGCTTTTCATCCAGAAAAAAGGATGTCATTGTCCCACTGTACTTATCCCTTATTAGACCCATTATAGAATACAATGCCCTGTTTGGTATGTACCTCTCAAGACATCTGCAACAACTGGAAAGGCCGCAAAAATACCTCACTAAAAGAATCACAGGCCTAAAGCAGATGCCATATGCTGAACGTCTAAAAAAACTCCAGTTATACTCTGTTGCATATCGTCTACTCAGAGGCGATCTCTGCTTAACATACAAGGCCACGTCAAACGTTGGACATGCTACACTTAAAGAAATCCCAATCCCTCAGAGCGACACACTCCAGGGATCTAACCTTGTCATCACAATGACTAAAACATACTGTAGGGATAGGCTCCTGACCTAGAAACTCCCCAGACTCTGAAATAGACTGCCCATACATGTCAAGCAGAGAGCCTCTTTGGCCCTCTTCAAAAGGAGCCTTGACGATTGGATGGGAGATAGGAAATTCACCCCGGGAATCACGTCAGTCACCCTGCTAGACAGGGGCCCAGGGAAATAAATATTGTAGGAAGAAATAGCCAGAGAATTGTTATGGCTAGGCTTGTATAGGCCTTAGGGCCGATAGCCTAGTACCAACCTATTGACCTATGAACCTATTTATGATACCTTTTATTAGAGTCTTCTTTTGACTGTAGGGTCCCTATGCACTTTTGACAGAGTTTTTGTATATCATTTCTGAACTTTTTGAACTCACCTTTTTTGTCGCTTAAGAATTTGTTAAATTCTTCTGTTAAATGATCAAGAACCTTGCCCCTGTCCTCTGGGTCACCAGCAGTGGCTTCATTCCACTGCTGTACATAATTTTTAAAGGGTGTAACAAGATCCATAGAAGATTCTGTCAGTAATATATTTGACTGCTGCTCTAACTCTGAGATTAATGTAGTGACAGAACACAATTATTTAATACCTGGATATAATGTAAGCATTTTGCCTACTGCTGGTTTATCACCATTAAAAGGTTTGTCTTTACAGAATAACCTTTGAACAATGGCCTGCAGTGTATTTTTATAGCATTGCACACAAAACGTAATTTCAGATGATTCACAGAATAAACATTTACTATGACATGCCTCATGTTTTTAGTTTCAGATACCAATCAAATGTTACAACCCACTTACATAACACATGTACATCAACTTGCCCTAATAACGTTTTACATTTACTAATGTGTTGTGTATACCAATGTAGCATTTTTCCCATATTTTGCCTGGTTGTTCTGAGACATTAAGAGTAAAGCTTTGTTTACATTTCCTTCTATAGTCTCTAATGGCATCCATACTTATATGTGACACAGAATAAAGTTTTACCACTTAACAAGAGAATAGGTGTGGCTGCAGATGGCTGGAATTTGTTTCTGTAGTCACTCAAGAAGCTGGTGAAATGTAGCTGGCACTGGCAGTGGGCAGCTTCAAAACCTTGTTCTTTACCTGACTTGGATAATTTATGGCACTACCCACTTCCTGCATGGCAGTGTCTCTGGATTCAGACATCTGAAACTGTACTGCTTTAAGCTGTATAAAACTGGACTGCTCCTATTTAGGGATCACTCATGTACACAAATATTAGTTACTACTCCTTTAATGGGGTGACCCTATGCAGGCATCACTCCCCCTGTGTTTGAATACAGGCTAGACTCGCCACTGAAAAACTAATTATTTAGGTGCTGCTGTGCTGTAC
>NC_056735.1:889609125-889644125 GCF_019279795.1 Protopterus annectens
ACAGATACCTTCTCAGCTGGCTGGACAAGGAGAAGATAATGTTTAGTTGCCTATCTGGAGTAAGGATAAGGTAATGTCATGCACACACAAGTCACTGCATAACAGGTAGCAATATGATTTTATCATTGTCCACATGGATGCAAATGACCTGAGATGTACCTCACTGGACTATATGAAAAGAGACAGTATGAGTCTCTCTGAGTATCTGTCATAGACAGATACATGTCTTGCACTGAGGAACATTCTATCTTCACCAAGGATAATGCCACAGTATGAACACAAAATGATTGGCTTTAATAACTGCCTTTGTGTCTGGTGTCCCTTCAGGTAATCTAATATCTATTAGCACTGGTGGACTTGGTTAACACATCATATTGCTTTGCCAAGGATGATCTGTTCTGTCCCCCATGATCTTTCGGATATTGGCTAAATCTTTATCCACCCTTTTAGAGCCTTTTTATGCAATGTCAAAATAACAAAATTACCAGCATAGCACAAAAAACTTAAGCAACCTGATGGTGTTACTGCTCAATAATCATGGCCTAAACAAGAAATCCCACACCCTACAAGCTCTCTTCACTCTTGAGAATGTAGAGATTTGTGGTGTTGCCAACACTTGAGTAAAGCCACAGAAAGTGTCATTGCAGTGGAAGGCTACACTGCCTTCCTCACATTCAGAGCAGCAGCAGCACAGACAGGGGCTACAGGTAGAGGTGTCTCAATCTACATTAACAACAAATACAACTCCCAGTAGATTAAACAGAATGATGCCCTGAAGTTGATCCATGTCCAGGTCTCCATAGACAAGGTTCCTTACTATGTCTTGCCCATCTACAGGTCACCTTCAATGACCCACAAGTTCACAACTCTTGCCTAGTCCTACTAGAGGCACTCACTATCCAACCAAACACCCTATTCATTGGAGACTTATCTACACCTCATTAGACTGGGAAAAATTCTCTGCCTCTAAATCATAGGCACAACATTTCCTGGGCTTTATCAACACAAGCACCATGGAGCAGATACTGCTCACTCCAACCATTGGATCACATTTTTTGAACTACTACTCTCCAAGATAAGAGAGCACATTCTCATTGGTCAGATCTGACCACAAATTGTCTCCTTTGAAATGAAAATCAGCACCAAAAATAAACCCCACTGGTGGAATGCTTACCTTAACAGGGTGTACAATAAACAAAAAAAGTCATGGCCAAATTCAGAAAGAGCAACTCTCATAGAGACATGATCTCTCTGAGTTAACTAACCAAAAACTAAGAGATCTAATAAAGCCCAACAAGGCCAGTTAGAAGATCAAGAGAGCATCCCAGGCTAAAGATAATCACAAGGACGCCTTCAGCTATGTCAGGAACATTAAAGGTAACACTCAGCATTGTGCAGACCTGTTCATAAATGGCACAACCTTTAATGACCAGGGTTACATAGTGAATCTAGTGGCTGATACATTTAGCTTTAACTTCATGCCCCACACTCCCACTACCCCCTGTGAAATCCCATCTGGCATACTCTCTCCACACAACTATCAACATAGAGCATGTCCTAGTGGCACTCACTAAGGCCAAAAACACTGCTTCAATGGGCCTCAACAATATCCCTGGTTACCCCCTAAATAGCTTAAAACAAGAGCTAGCAGAACTGTTTGAGTTACTCTTCAACTACAGCCTCAAAACAGGTTACATGCCATGTAAATGGAGAGCTGAAAGGTCACTGCTCTTCATAAGGATGGACCACCAACCAAACATGATAACTACAGACCCATCAATGTGACAAGTTTGATATGCAAGGCCATGGAACTAATTATCACGAGAATGATCAGAAAGAACATTGCAACTTACAGACACTGGACTTATCCCATTTTGACTTTGCTAAGGGAAGGTCTTGCTACTCAATTTGATTGACTTCTTTGAGAGGGTCACAAAGGCTATGGATAAGGGGAAAACAGTGCATAATACCCACCTTGACTTGGCCATGTTATTTGATACAATACCATACTCAGATATTGCTGACAAATTCTTAGAACTAGGCATAAATACCTACATAACTCACTAAATTTCTGAATGGCTCGCAGATAGAAACCAAGAAGTCAGGATTAGTGAGACCACCTCCAGCAGGAAACTGGTCACCAGCAGAGCCCAATGGAGCCCATTCCTGTTTGGTGTCTACTTCTTGAAAGTGAAAGCTAATATCAAAGGCCTCTGGCTCACCAAGTTCACAAATGAGTGCAAATTGGGAGTTATCATAAATTCCCCCATGACATCACCATCCTACAAGATGGTCTCATAGAAACAAATGTCTGGTGCCAAAGCCAAGGATTAAAACTTAATGCAAAGGAATGTATTACTGAGCCCTTTGTCAAATCATCCATCTAATCTAATTACTATATTGATAAAACACCTCTAAGAGCTGACCTGATAGTTGGGGATCTGAAAACATATATTGACAAAAATCTGGCCTTTGAACAACACATAGCCAAGATATTTATTTTTCTGTGAAACAGAACTATTTCAAAACATGTCTATCATCTAGTCTATGTGACTAAAAGACATTTGGTTTTTACATTCTTTTACATTTCTGGCAGTTTGATAATGCACCTGTTTATTAGTCTAAAGGCACTTGTTTATTAAATTCTTTTACATTTCTAGCAGTTTGATAAGACACCTGTTTATTAGTCTATGTGACTAAAAGACGCCTCTTTATTACATTCTTTCACATTTCTAGAAGTTTGATAAGGTACTTGCTTGTTACATTCTTTTATATTTTTCTCAAGTGAAATTGCAGAATCATAGGGGTTGGCAGACTTGACTGGAACTTGCTGGGATGGGTGGCCAACATCTCTGGTCTGTTCTGGAAAGTCTTTGTTCATCCCTAAAGGTTAAGTTCCCAAAAATACTGGTAAACAGCTAGGATATAAAAACTGAGACTCTGTCAGTTGGTAAGAGCCTCACCTGTGGAGTGGATGCACTGCCCAATACTTTCCCGATAGAGTTTCCTACCTGACTTCAATGGGGCTTCCCGGTTGAAGTGTGGGCTATGATGAAGTCTCTTACTTTATCAGTGACACATTAACTTTTTCTTTCCCTTATACTCTTTGTTTATATTAATATCAGTGTTTGACTGACATAGAAGTATAGCTAGTTCGATATTAATATTAATGCTTGCCTAATTTAGAAATATAACGTTTTGATCTTACTATTAATGCTTGCCTGATATAAAAGTTTAAGAGTGTATTGTCTAATAAAGCTTTCTTCATTGCAGTGAAAATTGTCTCGATCATTTCTGTCCTGCTAAGACAGTAGTGAAAATTCTTTGCCTTGATCATTTCTGTCCTGCTAAGAAATTGTGTTTAGGCAATACATCAGCTCTTATAAGACCCACCATTGATTACAATGTCCCCTTTGGCATATGCCTAATCAGGCACTTGCAACAGTTGGAATGCCTTCAAACATTCCTCACCAGAAGAATACAGGGTATGAATACCTTGTCCTACACAATCTGACTTAAGGCCCTATCTCTGTACTCAGTATCTTACAGGGTACTAAGAAGCAATCCATGCCTAGCATATAAAGTCATCGTTAGATCCAGCTCTGATGGATCTCTCGCACACCTGCAAAATAAACATAAATATAACATGATGGAGAGACTAATACATGTCTCAAAGGTTTCCCCACTCTATGGAATAAACTCCCCATCTACATAAAACAGAGTTCATCCCTGACTCTGTTCAAAAGAAACCTTGATCATTGGATGGGAAATCACAAATTCATCCCTGGTCTGGCCCCCATGTCTCTGATGGACAGAGATCAACAGTAATATATCCCACTACATAACCCCTAGCCACCTCTTTACTAACATAGTAGTAATAACCATGGAAGTTCTGTAAGATAGCTTGCTCACTAACTGTGCAGATGATGTTGAGAGTGCCCTGTCCTTTGGAAGAGTGTTTATCGTGGGATGATTATGTCAATTGCACAGAGTGACCAGGAAATGCATAGGTAGGCAAAGTTTGTTTTTATTTGAATGCATTTGCTGGATATATCAGTTTATGTGCTGTGATATCCCTGTGTATGCATCACCATTTTATTGTCTCCTTAGTCTGATTCAATACTGTAGTAGTTTTTAAGGAAAAGTTGATCATGTACCTTTGATACTGCTGGTGAGAACATAGGTATGGAGTGGAGAAAGAGTTATTGGACAGTGATGTTGCAGTTGCTGGCCTAAGATTTTCAAAGGCAGTGCTATAGGCAAGAGTGAGTTACTAAATGCCTAAATAAATAAACTATTAGACAAGGACCTCCAAAACAAATGCTTGGCATTATTAAAACCTAGGGATGAGACCCAAACGATGCATGTTTTATGCATCTTTGCAGTTTTTCTTTATGAAAAAAAATCACTGGACTGGCTATATTTTCCTCATTTTCTTGCAAGAAAAATATGACTGGACCTGGCTGACCTATGTTTTATCAGATGTGTTTCTATTACTAGCTTGCAGTAATAATTATTTGCTCAGTGAGCAATGATGATTGCTTGGCACACAGAAATCTGCTTTAGTAAATTTGTCCTTGATCTTTGCAATAGCTGGAGTTTGTTGACATGTATATGTGTGACATTTGAACCCACATACATACTTAAAGTCATGTGTGTGTGTATGTTTGTGTGTGTGTGTGTGTGTGTGTGTGTGTGTGTGTGTGTTTGTGTGTGTGTGTGTGTGTGTGTGTGTGTGTGAGCAAACTGTAACACTCATCTGTTGTTATGACTAAGGACAAAATTGCTAAAGCAAATTTTCCAGCATCTGTAGTTATACTTATTAGAACGAGTTCCCATGCTATATATTAATAATATCCCTGAGGAATGGTAACAGTAATAAATGTTTGACTGAAAGTGGGTCTTTACAGACTTCAGTGAATCCTTGAATTTTAACCAGCAGCCCTATATTTTGCAATTGGATCACGTTAATATTTTCTTTTTTCAACAAAATTTAAAATAAATATGTTAGTTTGTATCACAGTCACTGTTTTCAGCAAACATTGTATTGCATAGGAATCAAAGTTATAGCATATTAACTAATAATAATCTGTTCAAGTTTTAGTTATGTTTTAGTTGTAATGCATTTCTCAAAATTATTATTCTTATATCACTTTTAGGGAACTGACATACCTCCTATTGTATTGTTGCATTTTTGTCTTTTAGTATCCATCTCCTAATTTATATGCCACCAAATCTGAGGAAAAAGGAAATGCTTTGAGTACTGTTTAATTGTAATAGGTTTAAAAATCACAAGCTTGAAATATTTTGAAGTGAGACTGCATTGGTGTTACATAAAATAGTTAATTCAGGAAGTTTTATGATTTCTTAGAAGATTGCTAAGAGGCAGAGTGACATAAAATAACCATGATTATCCTAAATAAAACAACATCCTGTACTCAAGACTTCATACTGATTGGATTCCAGGATCACTTGGATGAAAAGTCACAGGTAATACTCTCTATATTGGTCATTCTGGCTTACATTATCGCAATTCTAGGCAATGTTGTGCTTGTCATTATAATTGCATTAAACACAAAACTCCATACTCCAGTGTACTACCTTATTTGCAACCTAGCACTTCTGGACATATGCATTCCTTCTGCTTCTGTTCCAACAATAATATCAATTTTATTGTTTAAGAGTCAGTCTGTTCAGTCTGGAATGTGTTTAACCCAGATGTATTTTTTTATCGGTCTGGTATCAGCAGAGACATTTGTCCTTTTAGGTATGTCCTATGACAGATATCAAGCTATATGCAATCCCCTGCAGTATCATTGTATCATGACCAACAAAAAAATTGTCAAACTCTGTATAATTTGGTTCACAGGACCAATGATAGTTTCAGTTATACCAGTTTACCTTGTCTATTCCAGGCCACCTTGTTGTCCCGGAACACTATATCACCTCTTCTGCAACTATTTGATTTTAAATGAACTTGTCTGTGAAGAAGTAAATTTAACTGTTGCTTTTCTTTGCAATTTTATTGTATCAACATTTTTCTTTCTGTTTTTGATTACATTTTCTTATATTAAAATTTTGCTATCACTGCAAAAATTCACTTCACTGAAAGGGTACAACAAGGCTTTCTCAACATGTGCAAGTCATTTAGCGGTGATTGTTGTTTTTTTCCTGGGTACTACATTCTCAGTACTATGTAGTAAAATACCTAGATGTTCTGCAGATGCTCAGCTTACAGTAGACATACTGCAAAATATACTGCCACCAATGATTAATCCATTCATTTATTCATTTAGAACAAAAGAGATCAGAGACTGCTTCATAAAATCATTAAGGAGGTTTGTAAGAAGAGTGACCATCTCTCACATTTTTAGCTAATGTGAAATAAGTAATGGATATTGAGAAGCTGACCTATTGTTACAGGTATATTCTGTGGAATTTATGGGATTCAAATATTCACTTTTATAAAGGAACCAAAATTTGCAGTTTGATAAAAATTATGTATATGCACTATAAGAACAATCTATTCATAATGTTACTGCAAAAAAAAAACTTGCTGAAAATAAGTAGCCCTTGCTTTATGCTATGTTTAAGTAAATCTGTAATGTCATTAACATTTGTAAAAGAGACTTTTAGCATTTCTTACTATATTGTATTTAATTTTTATTCAATATAAATGTACGTTATCTAATTAGTTTTATGTCTTAAGTTATTGCTAAGAAGTTATTTGTAGATGCTTTGGATACATCTATATTTAGTAATATACATTTTCCATGATATGAGCTACTACTACAAATATTATAAATAGAGTGCAACATTTAATTTATGTATTAGAATTTCTATGATTCTCAGAGCTGTGTTAATCTAAATTGTTTAAGCTTTCCGCATCATTACTGCCAACATTAATGCTAGACTAGATTGTATGGACTGAGCAGAAGTGCATATGGATTCCTAAAAACCCTGTCTGTTTTTCTTTTTATTGAAACATAATATGACAATAGTATTTTGTAATCAGTATAATGATTTAAATTTACCAGCCACTGTCTATTACCTGATTTGTTATCTCCAGTACTTTAAAAATCTGCTTTATCTTCTGTGTCTTGCAATATATATAATTAATTTCTGATAACAGTGATATTTTACTTATTGCTTACCACTGTTTCAAATGCTGTTAAATATATTGTATTCTTTCATGCGATGGGTTTTTCTTTATTGGTCTTATAATGCATTTAATATTCAGAAGAAAAAGTCTTGTCAATACCAGGACAAAACGTTTTAAGTTTGTTAAAGTTATTTGTTAATAAGTTTGTGGTGGGATATGTTGGTTGGAGTTCATGTTTATTTTTTAAGTTGTTTTTGACCTTTGCATTTGACACTGTAAAAAGCGGTGCTGTATTATGCAAGGAATGCAATTTAATAAAATCAGGAAGGTGAATCAAAGAATATATGCATGTTTGCATGGTCCAAAAATGTGTGCAAGGAGCCCAAAGGTAAACTTAATCTTACACTAGCTAGATGCATTTTCTTTGAATGAGTTTCAATGCAGTTTCAATGAATATGAGTTTCAAGGGCAGGGAAGTTATAATGCTAAGTCTGTTTTCATTGTGAGAGCATACTACTTTGTTTAGCAAATGGCTATCAGTGTTTGTGCTATGAAATTTAAAATAAAAGTTTTAAATTAAATCCAAATATCTGTAAGCATTGTAGATGCAAAGCAGAAAACAGTATGCACACTGAAAGGTTTGAACAGTGTTTATGGCAACTGGGGAGAAATAGCAAAGTAGTGGGATACTGGAATGGCTGCAGGAGGCTGTGTATGGGTGGGCTGTGGTTGCTGTGTATGGGTTAGCCCAATCAATTGTCCTGTCTAGAGCCCCATTTGACCATTATCTAGCTCTGGTATAAAGAATAACTTAGTGCAAAACAAATATATCCAGCAAAGTCGGCACACTCTCAAGCAGTCACGTCAATTATGTATATGTCCAGACAAATAGTTCATAAACCGGACTGTATATTATCTATGTCCATCAACTTAAATTATACAACCTCAATGCAAACAGCACAAAATAAATAAAGGAAGACAAATCTGCAGCAATCTGTCCACTAAATTAAAAATATTTACAAACAGCTACCGATGTCATGCATCAACATTCAAGTGAATGACATTTGCAAACAATTATGGACTTTTAATGCTTGTACAAATGTGTATGTGTGTGTGTGTATATATATATATATATATATATATATATATATATATATGTGTGTGTGTGTGTATATATATATATATTACTAAAAACTCATTGTTGCATGCTGAGAGTTGTCATCCTAAACATACTGCTCAGAATAACCCCAAACCTCAGTTTTTATGGTTAAGATGCATATGTAATACCGATATGAGTTTTCAGAATGAAGCGACTAATATGACGAACACATTTTTACATTAGAGTTATTATTGTAGGGTAGTTAAATCAGCTTTGGATAATGCTGCACAACAATCATGGGAGAGGTTGTTGGTAAATTCAGAGGCAGATGAGGCTAGTAATGAATTGAATATGATTGAAGGCTCCAATACTTGTTGCCTCATTATCACCTTTGGCACAAATATTTTTAAATTAAAGACAATAATAAAATCAGATTCTTTTTTGGCCAGTTTTTAGGTAACCATTGTTTATATGGTTACTGTAGGGGTAGAACAACAGGCGAATATCTTTCAAATTTTAAGAAAAGCAAAGGTACTATTTTTCAAATAAAATTCCAGCGATTTTTTGAAAGTTTTTTCTATGGCAATTGTTTGTATTGCAAAGTGGTATCAAGAACAAAGTCATTCACTTTGGTTAATACATCATGGGTGTTTAATATTAGATACTTGATTACTTGTATGAGCGAATGGGTGGCTTATTAAGCAGAGTGCCAGTGTGGAGCATTCTATATGGGTCAGACTTCAAGACCCTTTAAACAGAGAATTGCACTACACTTGAGTGATATTCAATGTAGATGTCCAAGAAGTGCCTTATATAAGCATTTGCTAAACCATACTACTACCCATTTTGTTTTTGCAGGTTTCGACATGATGGTGGGAGATGGCTTGTCAGATAAGAATAAACATACTGTTCTTAATCGCAAAGAAAGCATGTGGATTATTTATTTAGGAGCAATGTTTAAACCAGGTTTAAATGAGCACATTTAATATTATATATAATAATTTTTGTTACTGGTTATAATTTGTTTAGATTACATGTTTGTTTTTGCCTTCTTTTTAGGGTTGGGGATTGTGTTTTTTTGATGGACTGTGTCTTTAAAATGGATGCTATATATTTTTTTCTAATTAGCACTTCCTGTTAATACACTGATGACACCATAGGGCAAAACCAGTTTGTGGTTTGTCCTTTGCCATTTTTTATCCATGATATAATTTTTGAATTGTTTCAACTTAATGAATTTAATCTACTTTGGATACACAATATTGTGGGTATATGTGGTTGTAAGTGCTGGGCCTTAGTGGTTGGAGCTGTTATTTTGTTCTCCATTGCACTTTGCACTTTATCATTACATGCACTGTTTGGATGAGTGAACTACATGTATATATATATATATATATATATATATATATATATATATATATATATATATATATATATATATATATATATATGTGTGTGTGTGTGTGTGTGTGTGTGTGTGTGTGTGTGTGTGTGTGTGTGTGTGTGTGTGTATATATATATGTATATATATATAAAGATATATATATATATATATATATATATATATATATATATATATGCATCTGCATCCATCCATCCTTAATGGGGTTGGGGTGTCACTTGAACAGTGGCAATTATCTAGAGCCAAGGTTTACACTGCTAAGTGGCTAGCCCTGTTGCTGCAGTTCATCCATACCATATACTCATGCACACACTCATACCTAGGGGCAATTTAGAGTGTACAATCCACTTCCTGCATGTCTTTGGAATGTGGGAGGAAACCAGGGCACCCGGATGAAACTCAGGTGAGTACAGGGTGGACATGTAGACACCTCACACAAGGCACACCAGCTGAGAATTCAATCAGGAAACCTCTTGCTGTAGGTGACAATGCTGACTTATGCATACATATATATATATATATATATATATATATATATATATATATATATATATATATATATGTGTGTGTGTGTGTGTGTGTGTGTGTGTGTGTGTGTGTGTGTGTGTGTGTGTGTGTGTGTGTGTGTGTGTGTGTGTGTGTGTGTGTGTGTGTGTGTGTCAAACAGAATCTATAACATTTATAACATTTAACATAAAAAAATAATTAAGACAAAGAAGAATCATGGTCACTTCTCTATGAGTAACAGTAACTAACAATGAGTGTAGACCCATGTGGGAATCAAAAGTAATGCACACACACAGGGAAAAAGGGAAACAGAAAAGCAGATGTACAGTAAGGGTGATGAACAGGGGCATACAAGATGTATACTGCAACAGGAAAATCTGAGGGATAGTTAGAGGGGCATGGGTATTTATTTTTATTTTTTTGAGAATAGAAGCAATAGAAATGACAGGGAAAGAGGAGGAATAGAGAAATCACCAGGGATAAACAAATCACAATACATGACAGACAAAGGTTGGAAAAAAACATTTAGGATAGATAAATTACACAGACAGCACACTATGCAACATGGGTGAGAGAAAATGGAAAAACAGAGAAGGGATGCAGTAACAGTGCAGTCCAGAAATACAGATAAAGCTATGCGTTATGTAGTGATGCGATGTGAAGTACATGACAGTCATACCAAAAGTTGTATGACTGTCGGTAGTTTGGGGTTTTACTGAAATAAATGGTGATTGCAGTGCACAGTGGATATTGAATCCCATCAAGTCAGTCAGCAGTGCAAGCATAAGCCAAGCTACAGCACTGATGAGAAAATCCAACCAGGGAAATGCAGAGGAGAAGACAAGTGGAGAATAGACTAAACCCCCCAACTCTGCATGTGAAAGGCAAACAACAAGTACAATTCCAAACAAAAGTACTGTAGTGAACCACATATTTCACCGTATAATACACAACTACATGTACACAACCTAAATATATGCAAAATGGACTACATATGTGAAAGACATATGCCATGTCTGAGGCAACACAGATGTGTTGTCTTATATGTGTGACCTGTACTGGATGAAGATAATCATGTTAGACTTTCTGTAAGTTGTATATTTAGTGCATAGTTTATGAATTCACTCTGTTGCTGTCCTATCAGTACACATACACACAAAAGGAGTAATATTAGGTAGTTAAGGTATACATAATGCTAGATAAGGAATGCAAGCTTGTGCCTAGAAATGAAGTAAAGAAGTACAGTTTAGTACTCAAAACACAAGTAGAACAGGAAAAAATTACTTTGCCTGCATATGTCTTGCATGCGTATAATGGCAAAATTGTTGCACAAGGTATTATTGTAACAGTGAAACTACATTACAATGATGCTAATGTAGAGGAGGTTAAATGTACTCCATGCACAGCTGTGACATATATGACAATGGTAAAATGGGGAAGGGAGGTAGAGAGCAATAGAGGTCAACATCAGTAAGGAAATGTAAGCAAAAGTAGCCGGCACACAATAAAACTGGACAACTGTATATAAAGGGACGCACTGCACATGCATATATGTAAAAGTTCATGCAAACTACATTGAAATAAATGGCTAGTGTATGTCACATGGGTAGACAGCATATTTAATGACTGTAAACATGGCCGTGTACATATTTGAGAAACACAGTTATGTGCAACAAGTAAACAGCAAAATGCATAGGTAACAACATAATATCCATTATCCCATACACACACACACACACACACACACACACACACACACACACACACACACACACACACACACACAAATATAGCTCCCTCTCTTTATATATATATGTATATATATATATATATATATATATATATATATATATATATATATACATATATACACTGTCATGACAACATAATAGAACAGGCACATCAAACACCCTTATTGATATATGTAACAGTCTTCATGTATTTGACTGAGCAAAGGACAGTTCTGCACACGAAAATGGAAGAAGTGAAGGTACACAGTTCCAACATACAATAACATTTGTGTCTCAGTCATAGTACTTTCAAATACATGTAAAGGTATGTAAATCATTGTATATCTACACCAAATGACTAAATACAGATATATGTGCCAGTATAATCATGCATGCTATAATATAACTTAGAATGAGAAACAATGCATGCAGGAATTATGCAAAATAAAGAATCAACTCTATATACAGTATCAAAAAAATGACTGTCTATATATTATGTGAAGGATAAATACTCATGAAGACCTTTCACACTAATGTGATGCAACATAACACAATATGTGCTAGCACATACTGCACACAAAGCTATTATGCCAGTGTGACAGAATGAAAACACAATGTTACATAAATCGTGGGCAAAGACCTGTTGTGCTGTTGAACAGACAAAAAGCAGCAACAACCAAGAGAGAAACAAGTGCAATGTATATGTATGGATAGCATGTAAATAAAGAAAATTGACCCATCTCACTGTTATGTGTGAAATATGCGAATAATACATTTGCTGAGTTGCTGTCATCTTACCCATGTATACAGTGAAACAGTCCAAGAAGAACAATTGTGTTTCACTTGCATCATGTACATTGCAGCAGTTAGACCTATCACAAACAGGGCCACAGTGTAATAGACATATTATTATGCTGCACTGTATGCACAGGAGCACACAGACACACAAATAAGTAAGATGTAGCACCTCTGCCCTTATGGAGCAATGTATGCAAAAGTACAGCACATCATGTAAATGTAACTGCTTAATGCAAGTGCACTATGTTAATGTATGGCATACGTCGCACGTAACCTAATGCAACCTATGATACAATATCTGTGGTGTATGGTCTAACTTATATCACCTATGCATGACAGCAATATGCTATGTCTACACAATTGTGTCTATACATTAGATTTTGTGAAAATAAAAACACATTACATAACCAGATCGTAAAGACAATACTTATGTAAATTGTACTTATGTACTTATATAAATTGTCTCCATGTCGAAGTGGTTGAAGTCTCCAATGGTGAGCAGCAGGAATGATGGCACATGTAGGTCCAGGACTGTCGTCATCATCTTCTATCCTGTCATCATCTTGGTCCTCTGTCTCTGAGTTGCCTGGCAAGGGTCTGGCATATCATCTTCTCTATTGTGCAATCTGTGAGCAACCACAGTCAGAGCCAGATCATGGTCAAATAGGGCCCTGGGCAGGATAAGGTATCAGGACCCCACGCATACAACCACCAGCAGCAGCCCCCTTTTTATCCTGTCAGTGTGCATACTGTTTTCTTCTTTTCTTTAACAATGATTACAGATATTTTTATTTAATTTAAAACTTTTATTTCAAAGTTTATAGTACAAACCCTGATAGATGTTTGCTAAACAAAAAATACAGTCTCACAATGAAAACTGACTTAGCAGTAACAGTAAACTTCTCTGCCCTTGAAATTCACATTCATTGAAATGGAATTGAAACCACCCATAGGCCCCTTGCAGACATTTTTAAGGCCAAGCATACATGCATGTGTTCTTTGATTCACTTTCCTGATTGTATTAAATTATGTCCATTGTATAATACAGCACCACTTGTTACAGAGTGTTTTAAAGTTGTAGTTTGAGCATTTTTTCAGTAAGCAATGAAAAAAATGTATGAACCAATAATGACAAAACTGCTCAACTAAGAACATTTCAACCATAAAAGGCCACTCAAAGCTCTGTCATTACAATCGTCAATATCACTCAATATGCACAGATCTAATTCTCTGCAGAAGTAAAAGTCATCTGAATAATTCCACATTTAAAGAGATCTGTAAATAATGAAGAGGTTGCTGCTAACAAACAACTTTATAGTCCAGTGTTTCATTTACCAATTCAGTGCCTGTTACCCTTCAAGAATACATTGCCTATGTTAAAATTATAAACTGGTAATATTGCAGTAGAGAATGGATGGCAAACTGACAACAGGTTCATAGTTACTAGGCATCCCATCCAAAGAAGGACATAGTCAGGATTTTAGCAACCCCCCCCCCTTAGTGTGCAATACAGTATCAGCAATCCACCTACATGGTGTGAGATAGAGCCCATAACATTCTGCATCAAAAACAAGAATGCTATCTTGTGCTACTAACACTGCTTTCAAAGCCTATAGCACAAATAGTGACAACTACATCCTAAAAAAAGTTGCACATAAAATAGACAACATGCAAAGCAGTAAACTTCACTTCCCTTGAAGCTCACAATTCCCTGAAAATGCAGTGAAGCTCACAATTCCTTGAAAATCACTGAAACTTAATTTCTTGAAAATGCACATATTTTTCTAAGTACTCTGGTAGTTTGTGTAGAGGATTCAAGCTCTTGTCCCCTGTAACCAATGGACAGGGTTTGAGCCTGAGCAAATTAACTAACCGGCCATCCTTAACTTGGGTATTTTACACCCACACACCTTACCAATGCAAAGAGTGTTCATGTCATCTGTGAAGAAGCAGTCAGCACACTCCTTATCAATGCAATGAACATTTGTTTGTCTGATTTGTGAGAAAGCTAGTAGTAAACTCCTTACTGATGCAATGTTCATTCACTTCATCCATGAAGTATCAGGAATGTCTTGTTCTGTGTTTAAATTCTGTGTGGGGATGCAGAAAAGAAGAAGCAAGCAAAGCAGATGTGTGTGCTGATGTCAACACATGCAGGACATTCTTAAAGAAGAACGTCCTTAAAGAAGACATATAATTTTTTTTTAATTAAAAAAAAAATTGGCAGCTCCCCCCAGCTAGTGGACCCCTGCCAGCTAGCAGGGACCCCTCCTAGTCAAAGTGCTCTAGGCGATTGACTAGACCATCTAGTGCTGGATCTGACTCTGACCACAAGTCTCACACTCTGTCAAGATACCCCCCTCCAGAAAAATATACAACCTTCCTGTTCACCTAAATTAAGGGCTACATAACATAAACAAACTAGCATGATCTATTGGTGGAAATTATTATGTCACATTACAATAAGGTATGACTATATACAACTATAACACCGTATGTAATGAAATGCATTTCAATACATAACATTGTAAAAAGTTTTGTCAGTCATATATTCATGTGCAATACATCTCTCTCATAAAACACTATGTGATGGACTCCTGAATACTGTGAAAGACATGTTATGTCATTAACATGACAGAAAATGACACTAACTATGATATGTTTGCTGAAGGTATATCAAAATACAATGCAGGTATATTTTATCAGACAATATGTCCCATAGTGTGTCTTTTCACATTGTATAATATAAATAACTGAGGGTAGTAAGTGTACAGTCAGGATCATGCAACATTCCCAACATCCTATTATTAGGGTGTATTGATATCAATAGAAGTCAGTGTGTGGGACACTATGGTCATCATAGAGTATCCTTACTTTACTCCAGTGCATTAAATATCATGCAATACTCAATTTATCCAAGAAAATGCTTTTATCACTTGTTCAAGTACAAAACAGCCTGAAAAATAAGCATGTACAAAAACAGAATGCATATATACCTTGATATATTAAGATTAGCATAACATGACAGTGTGGCATACAACAATGAAATGCCCAAATTAAAAAAAAATGTTAAACTGCAAACTGACAACACTAACACCATAGCATTTTGAATGGGACATGTGATATAAAACCCTCAATGTATTCCTTACACCATAGTCAGGTAAATAATCTTTCGAAAAAAGCATAATTTGCATGGTCCGTTATTTGTATGTGTGCCCGGCACAATTACGTTGAGGTGTCTATAGCAGAGTTAAGCTCAAGTATAACTGAGATATATGTGCAGCTAAGGTGTCATTTGGACATCCCATGAATAATAATGTCTCTTAACAATATATGGTAAGAAGAACAAGCAGTGGAAATATTAATAGCTATTTACAAATGAGATGACCAATGCAACATGACATCGGAGAACTAGAATGTAGTACATCTCAGAAAAACTTGACAATCATAAGCACAGTGACATCATGTGACATATACTAATTTAGTTTATTCCACACAGTGTTCATTATCAAGAAATGTATTACTGTCAATGCTGGGTCTGTACACAACAATTGTACAAAAGGGATGTCAATTTTGTATTAAGGTATCTATCACAGCTGTTAACTACAGAAGTGCATGACATATTGAACTGAATTACATGCCAGAAATTATCTGCCAACCTCATTACAAATGTTAAAAAAACACACACACATTCAGGAATCAGATAGGTAGGACATGCAAAGTTTGCTACCACTTGCTTTTCCAAAAGATGTGACAATCCAATAACTTACAGATAAAACAGTCCAAGTAAAAGCACTATGGCAATTTCACAGATAAATCTATTATTTAGGTTAAAAAAAATTATTATTTTCTCAAACATACCCTGCTTATAACTCAAAAGTGAAATTATGCAATACATCTATAATGTTAATCACATGACATCAATGATTATTGCAGGCACCTTGCAGATGTATTATGGACATTCTTGCATTACATTAATCTGCCTGATTCTGCAAACAAAAGCTGCTTTTTACCAATGTTATGCATGCTTCTGGGAAATTAATGTTTACAGTTAGAGCACAACTCCCTTTCCCTTCTCTGCTTCTCCAGCCTGGGTATTCACTTGATGCACAGAGCCTGACTCCTGGCTCTGTCCTCATCACCTACAAAAAGGAAAAAAATATGTTTTACTGGCACAGAAGTATTCTGTCAATTGAGTGTGTGTGTGTGGGTCTACTTTCATAGACCGAATGTACAAATCGCCGGCACACAAGTTACCGACCCCAAACAACCGAAAACACACCACACCAACAACTCATAATACCGAACACCACAACACCGACACACAAAACGTCAACTACACATTACACAGAACAACATATCCACTAACCTTAACCTAAACCCTAACCCTAACGTCCGACACTACCGCACACTTACCCAACCCGCACCCTAACCCTAACTCACTTAACACACCCCTAAACCTCAACACCGTCACTATCGCTCACTTACCCTACCTGCACCCTAACTCACTTAACCCACCCTAAAACATTCAGCCCGTCACTATCGCACACTCACTCCACCCGCATTCTAACCCTGATACACTTAACACTTCCCTACACTGCTCTACGTCACTTCCACACACTTACCTCACCGGAACCCTTAGTCCAACACCACCGCACACTCACCTTTTCCACACCCTAACCTAAAATCCCTCACTATCGTACACTTACCTGTCCGCTCCCCAATCCTAAATCTTTCATTTTCGCACACTTACCGTATCACGCTCACACGCTGCCGTTGTCGGTCTCTCAGCTGTTGGGATATCGCGTTTTCGGTAACCTGCCTGTTCGGTTGTTCCGTCTCGGTCTTCCGGGTGTCGGTGACGTGGCGCTTCGGTCTATGAAAGTAGACCCGTGTGTGTGTATATATATATATATATATATATATATATATATATATATATATATATATATATAGTTCAGTGTGTGAGAAGTAACAGTGAAGAATAATGAGCATCACAAATTCTGAAACATTGACATGACATAACATTTCACATTTTGTACAGTAAATCTTTGTAATGTCATTGTCAATACTTCACACGAGGAGTGTTGTATCCATACTGGAGGAACACAGATTCAGTCCTACAGTCCTCACCTCTTGTCTAAGTTTATACTCCAACCCTGACACCTACCTACATAGCTAATCCATCAGGGTTGTAATTTCTTGAATTTATGTAGTTTAAATAACTGCATTTTATAGCTATGCAGAGAAGATTCAAAAACATGGATCAGGACCGGTAAGGCCAACTTTAAGCATGTGCTGTGCATTTGAATTAGAATACAATGCAATCCTGGCTGAATATCAACACACTGGTCACAGGACTAGCAAAAAGCTGTAACAATGCAGAGTTCACAGTCACAAGCATTGCAACAGAACCTGTGTATGATCTTGACAGACATATGTAGACAGAAAAAACATGTTCTTCACTCTTGAAACATACATCATTTCATTTATGTAGGAGGTAGGTCAGTGATAAATACTGTTCAATATATTCTGCCACTAGGGATGTACAGCTAAGATATACATATATATATATATATATATATATATATATATATATATATATATATATATATATATATATATATATATATATATATATATATATATATATATATATATATATATATATATATATATATATATATATATATATATATATATATATATATATATATATATATATATATATATATATATATATATATATATCAAAACCAGTGGTAGAAGACAACAGTAATATTCCAAACGACTTCAGTAAAATCCAGAAATGTTTATTGTAAGAGCTTTCGTAATGTTACACAATAAACATTTCTGGATTTTACTGAAGTCGTATGGAATATTACCGTTGTCTTCTGCCACTGGGTTTTGCTCTTTATGGTTTATTGGACTTGTTCTCTGTTCCAGTGGGTTTTTATATTATATATATATATATATATATATATATATATATATGGTATTATATCTATATATATATATATATATATATATATATATATACATATATATATATATATATATATATATATATATATATATATATATATATATATATATATATATGTGTGTGTGTGTGTGTGTGTGTATTGGCAATGATATACACATACAGCCATATTGACAGAATTGGGATGCTTCCAGAATCTTTGCAGATAACAGAGGTATTTGTTGTCATACCTCATGTTTAAAAAAGCTATATTGGATAACTGAACAAGTAAGTATCTGCTATATCTGTTCTTAATTAGCCATTATGAAATATAGAAATAACTTCAATGATTTGAATCCACATTTATCCTTGAGACATTCATATTGGGCTATTGCATAATGCATTAAGCTGGATGACAGAAAATCACCCCCATCATACAGAATTACTAAACAATGTTTCAAGAATCTAGTGGATAATGAAGAAATGCATAGTCATTTGAGGTCTAAGTGCTTATAGGCATTAATGCACCACGTAATTAGTAGATGTATAAAAAGCTATACCGCAAATCTGAACAAGCATTTGCCTTACATACCTGCTCAAATACATAATTATCAAAATGCAATACAAATACTTCATATGAGGAACTGAGCCCAGATGCATCCTTAAGACATTCCTTCTTATTGACCTAGAGCTCTGTATTTTGAGCTAAGAGATGGCATAAAACCTTATAACATACATCATTATTTCTAGGGCATAATGATGCGTTCCATCATATAGCAGTAGTAATATATCTTATTGTTTAACTGTTTTATAATGTAGAGGCTAATAATATATGTTTGTACTGATAAGATTTCTTATGGACAGAAGTATACTGTGTGATGCTTGTTGAACCATTATGGATAACAGAGAAATGCATAGTCAACCAAGGCATAAGCACTATAGGTGTCAGTGAAGCATGGCCGTTCTACTTTTTTTAGAAAAGATGTACCGTATACCTTCCAAGAAAATAAAGAGTTTACACTTATTATGTTCAATATCAATTACATAAACTGCAAAATTTACAAAATGACCTGCAATGGGCTTTGAACCCAAACAGGAATAAAAAAATCAGTCACTATGACTCATTGCTTAAACAGTTGAGCTAATTGTCATAACTGTTCATTCCTTTTTGTAATAGGAAATTTATGGTGTATCATTCATAGCTGAATATGTATAGTGTTAAGTACATTAGCATTACTCTTTTTAGTGCAGACAAACTTGAAATCAAATTTAAACAGACCATTAAGCACATATAGCTAGGAAATATTTATTTTATGATGTAGGTGTTAAGGTGTGGATTATGAAACTTACTGTCAGCATCTGCAGGCTGACGTTGGACCTTTGTCACCCTCCAGTGAAGATTTTCAGCTTCTTAGTGATGCAGATCATCATAACAATGACTGACTTGCGTGCCAGTCTGGAAAATTCTAGTCTATCGGTAATGCTCCTTTTCAATCAAGTTCCAGATCTCTTTTATTGCAAATTTCATCAGATGTGCTTGGATGCATCCTCTGCTCATGTCCTGCACAGACTGCAAGTATCTGGGTGGTCTCCTCCTCAGTCCAGTTTGGCACCAAGATACACCAAGACCTCCTCTCAGTTGATATATTCACTCTTGAAGCTATAATTTTGTTAAAAATGTCTGGTAGCATTGCTGTCTGGAAATGCACTACTGTCATTACATATCTATGTTATATTCAATGTTTATAATTCAAATTATACATGTTCACAGGCCTTTTTTGGTCAAACATATCTGCAATGCAAACTGGCTGTGACATAATGGGGGGTTGTAGGACTGAGCAATATGCATGCAGATGAGTATATGACTAAAATCAAGCAGACCTTGTGAAAAGTGGATGAAAACAGCATAAAAGGATATCCATTGTAAATTCTAGTTCACTCTGACTGTGTCTGTTATGTTTAAGTTGAACAACAAATTCCAAGGGTTTCCATAAGCTGTATGTTAATACTTTGCAGTACTATCTGATCCTTACTAACACATGTACTATAGATACAGCCAGGATGAAAATTTACATATTTCATTATGATTAACCTGTACTCCCTGTGTTATGGTTAAGGAGAATGACAGATTCTAAGGTTTTCCGTAAGTTTTATATTTACTGCATATTCTACAGATACACCCTGTTGCTTAGTAATACAGCAGTAGGTGTTAGTACATTCAGACTGATACAGATAATGTGAGGATAGCTTTGAATGTTCACTGTTTACTGCTATGAGCTGTAAAGTAATGAGTTTGTGGTACAGGGGTTGTGGGGTTGTCTTTTAATTGTTGTAATATCCTCTGCAGTGGGTTCAAATCCCACATGTGACCTATGCAGATAAAGTAATAGATTGTTGCATGTGATGGTGTTGTACATATTTAGACATTGTTTTCATATCCATTATATTCTTTAATACATAACAGTAGTATACATGTTAAAGGATAATTTTGCATAGTCGCACCAGTAAGGAGAGCAAAAGAAGTAACGTGACAAATTTGTCTAACATCATCATATCATTTGTGAGCCTCCATAAAATGTATAACATGGGCATGTAACAATGTTTTTCAGATGTCAAACTGAAGTAGGCACGACAATTTTTCTCAATGTGAGAATGAGATTATAATTTAGGCTCTGTGCCAGTTTGGCTGAAACCTCCTTAGACAGATGGGAAATACATTTAGGAGGAATGAGGTTTAGACTGATCTGATAAACATGACCAATGCTGTATGTGGTCACAGTTAATCCTTTAACCCCATCATTGACATTGCTTGAACATGATCCTCTATGCAGGTAATCAATATACCAATATGAGAGGCTGAGGAATGCCACAGGGGGTTGGCCACCATTAATTCCCCCAGATGGGATCACAGTATTCCTGGCATCACATCATACCACCACTCAACATCATCATATATCTGGTGGAGCTATTGAAGTTAGTCTTCCAGGACATACATGCAAGTCATACCTTTAAAACCATTGCAACATACACACTACCTCAGTCTTTAACAGAAGGCGCAAATTATTCATGTATTGCAATATTATTTTGTTCAGTAGCAAAATTGCATAGGGAATGTGGTCACACACATGACATGGCTTCCCAAAGTAAGAGTTATTGCATACCTACAACTTCAAGCAGCATATGTGATGTTTGTCTTTTTCAATTGTATAGGTCCCTCACAATCTGCACAACAGCAACCCAAATCATGTAAGTGCCTCCATATGCTATTATTGTGATCCATAGTTTTCTGTGCCTCTGTGGATTATGCTCACATGTTGATTTGTTTATGCCATTGTAAATTACAGATACATCATCACAATGTGGCTTATGCAGATGCACCTACAGACAGACCAGGCATGGCTGGCCATCTTGTTTATAGGGTACAGAAAATTTGAGCACATTTGTGATGTATGATATTTATGATGCTTTTTTCCACACACAGGAACATCTGGGCCACATGTTCACCATTTGTCATGTAAGTGTCTCCATATTATGTTAGTTTATGCTGTAGTTGTCATGTACCTTTGCTTGCAGTCATGACTGTGGAGCATTCCCACATGTTGATGTCTGCGTCCCTTGTCATACTATAGGATCTACACTACAAAAGTTGATACACTCCCCAAATATGGATGACATCCCATATGTTTAATACGCCAGTATTAATGATCATATCTGTGCACTTCCTGACTACTATGTTCTTCATCCCCTGCCTAGGATAACAGCAACCTTGACATCAGCCTTGGACAAACGGTATTTGTCTATAATAACATGTGTGTGTAATGCCTGTGATAGACCAAGATGCTCCCAGCCCAGCAAGCTGGAATTTTGTAAATAATTATATGTCACTTGAAAATATTAATATGATTTATATAGAAATGCCAGCCTAGCTAGCTAGAATTTTGTATATAATCCTATGTCATTTGTGAATATTAATATGATCCACAGGCTTGTTTTACAAATGTAAGAAAACTGTATTATGTGCTGAGCTTCAAAAATGTAAACGCAGTGCACCCTGCTGGAAGGGAACAGAGGTGTGTATAAACACTATGCCTATGTAAATATGTGTTTCATAGTAGTTAACTTGCAAAACTCTAAGAAAATAAGTTGATAAGTAAAGAGTTTTACGATGTGTTATAAAGTCAGTTTATCTCTAGCTAAAAGACAGGATGTCTAGGCTAGGGGTTTCTTTCTATTGTCTTAAGACAGAGATAATTACTATGTTTCACATGTAAAGTGCTTTTGTATAGCTCTGTGACTTCCTATCAGCTGTACATCTGAGAGATAAGTATCTTTGACAGAGACATGTTAAATTCTGTTGGTGTCTGTTTAGCCTGAGAACTAAATGCAAGTGTCAAATAGTGATGTCATCTAACTAACCCAGCAGTAATGTGTATTATTAATTTTAGAACAATCTCAGAGAGAAAGAGAGTGCATTTTGTATCTTGTCTTGGACCTAGTAAGAACATCCACTCACCAGTATTTGCTTTGCTCTGTAAGTAAGGCTTAGATCTTAGTATCTCTCTTAGAGATAGATAGGAAAATAGTCAGATCAGTCTACATGTTTTCTGTATTTATGTGAGATTGCCCTACAATGTTGTTTTAAAGTATTTCCTGTCATTTCAGAACTCTATTGTCACTGTGTTGAGTTAATGTGTATTGTCTTGTGCTTTTATTATTTATTATTCAATATTTTTAAACCTATTAATGGTGGTTGGTTTTATGTAGAGATATATAAGCTCTCAGGGAACTTGCAGAAACCAGCCCTAATTGGTGATACTGTGCAGGCCACTCTAGAATAGCCTTGGCCTTGGTCACACTTATCAATTGGATAATAGTAACATTACACAGTAGAATTGGACACACTTTGGTAAGGGCCTTTATAGTAGCTGATAGTAGTGGTTTGTGGCAGTCAGTACTACCCTATAGTCTGGGCAGAATGGGGCATAGCTAGCGAACCTGTGCCAGCCTTCTCCAGGAGTGTCTGTTTGTATATAAATCAAATCTCAAAGTGTGTGTCAGCTACTTGGGCAGGGACACGAAGCACTGCTTGGACAGAGAGGGTGATGGAGGTTTGGGCTTGACCACTCGGTTGAGATCTTAACCCTATAGCTGTGCCAGTGGGGAGTCTTACTGGGGTCTGGAGAGAGAGTTAGAAACCAGCCCCAGACTGACTGATCTCTGTGTGCTCTTAAGGGAAACTGTACTTTACTCTATGTGTACTGTTCATTCTCCCAATCTGCACATCCCTCACTGGTGTTAGTGGTGAAGATTGAAGGTCTTTGATTACTGGGCCTGTGCAGGGATGTCACAATGCCTATCTTGGAATATGGCATGATGGCCTTTATTTGCTTACTGATGATGCATTGGTGTATATGTTTTTCCATAAAAAGTTCTACTTCAAACATCACCTCTGACAGTAGAATCCCACCAGGACATATCAGTTATGTTTTGCTATTTTTTATTTATCAACTGTCAGTGTGCAATATGTAGTATACATGAAATCTCTCTGTTATGTAGGGTCCATGAACCTCACCCATGCATGGTGTTCTGGTAAGACCATATCCCCATTATGATTGTAGTCATACAGTTGGCCATATATTATTATTAAGCTACATCATGTATTGTTTTTGCATGTAATTAACTTGTGTCATCTGTTTCTCCTTGTAGCCTGTCCACTACCTGCGTCTGCAGGTAGCCCATCCACTGATCCTGAGTTGGGATGTGATGTGCCTCACTGTGATAGCAAACCCCATGACACACAGGCCACAGATTTGGCTTTATTGTTTGGTCCAGAAAGGGACAGCTGTGGATCATGCTTTTGCCTCAGATATTAAGGACTATGTGACCAGAAATTCTGATGATGTGGTGACAGCAGCTGCCAGACATAATGATGTCCATGAGCTGTTGTCTCATGCAGAGTTGGGTGATGAGGGTGACTTTTCTCCACAGCCAAGAGATAATGTCCATCACAGGGCACATGAGAGTGTTGCAGTTACACATGGACATGTGTCAGAGGGTGTTCATCTACTATTGCAGGTGATTGATGTTCCCAGTGACATCATGGAACTGACACCTTCTCCCTAGACCCATACTTGGCATCAGGCATTGATGTCTCTACTGCAGTGTGCTCACATATCTGCTGATAGCTACTCCATTGTGAACCCAGCAGGTATATTCCAATGGTCACATAATAGTCATGTTACTTCCCACGCTTTACCTGCAAGTGTATCCACATCCCAGCTCCTCCAAAGGATAACATGGGCTAAGTGTTTCTGGACATGGAATGGGAAGCCAGGAATGCAGCATGAGACATCCTTGTGAGGGCCCCAAGTTGCTTTTGTGTAACACTTGACAGTTAATCAATGTGTGTTCTGTACTGACTGTCATTTTGACTGTGTGGCAACAATGAAAACTTTGATGACCACTGATGTAGTAATGTACCTGTAGTTGTTAAGATGTCTGATGCCATGGAATTTTTTAATATTTTTTTCTGAAATATGTGAAGAGATTAATTTCTAGATATGTATTACCTGATTGACATTGACAACAATATTGCAATATGTGATGTCACGCTTTAATGTTTGCATGTTTGTTAGTCAATAATTATGATTGATATTTTCCTTACAGTTTGCCTTGCTGTCTGCTATTCCCACACACACAACTATGCCTCTGCATGCATACCTGTGTCACTTATGTCATTTTAATATAGTTCAGCACTAATTGCCTTTCTGGGTACTTGTTTCCGTTTTATTTACCATTTGTACCTTCATATATATATATATATATATATATATATATATATATATATATATATATATATATATATATATCGGTCTACTTTCATTCATCGAAAGTACACCTTATCGAAACTTAAAACAGATGTCAGTTAAGTGAAAGTGCAGTTTAATGAAAACCCACTTTCGAGACACACACATCACTGACTTACAAAACATCGAAAATATACACTAAAAACTAATTTTTGCAGCGGGCAAGCCCCCTTCACCCCCCATGTGGGGGGCTGTGCCCCCACACCCCTCTACACACATATATATATATATATATATATATATATATATATATATATATATATATATATATATACTAACTCTGAGTTCGCACTACATTGGGGAAAAGGATAGATGTCCTTATCCTCACTGGACTGCAATTTTCATCAAGAAGTCCCAACTGCTGTACACCTTCCACTCCTCTTACAAATGTAACTAAAAACAAAAAAAAAAAACACTGCATCTTTTCTGCTACACGACACATGAATATATGTATATATATATATATATATATATATATATATATATATATATAGATAGATGTTGTTGTTGTTGTCTTTCGGCTTTTCCCGGTTAGGGGTTGCCACCGCGGAACTCCGGTCCGCTAATGATTGGCAGTTAGTTTTTATGGTGTCGAGTTGCCAGCCCGATGCCCAACCTTCAACAAAGGCACACGCATTCAACGCATGTCTTTCGAATGCCCACTAGACCATGGGGAGGACATGCAGACTCCACACAGAAGGCACTCAACCCAAGCCGAGAATCGAACGGGAGAACCTCTTGCTGTGAGGCAACAATGCTATAGATATATATATAGATAGATAGATATAGATAGATATGTTGCTGTATCAATAACATTGATATATTTGCAGGTATGTTGTGTGGTCACTTTCATTGCTGCTCTGCATATTTGCACATATATTACATGGAAATGACCAGCGCAATGATACCATGTGTGGGTGAGGCAGCAGTGTTATTGTACAGTCAATGTGTTTGTGCATGTACGCCCATTCACGCATTTCTCCACGCAGAAGGCGCTCTAGCTGAGAATCGAACCAGACAGCGTCTTACTCTGAGGCGACAATGTGCGGGTCTACATATATATATATATATATATATATATATATATATATCATTAAGAGTGATTGCTGTGCCTGTTTCATTATGCTGTCATAACAGTATATATGTGTATGGGATAATGAATTTTATGCCGTGTAGCTATACATTTGTGGTTTACTTGTTGCACATTACTAGTTGAAAAACACTGGAACCACCACGATGCTTAAAATCAAACAGTTCTGTTTAATTAGGTGAAAAACAAGCGCTTTCACGCACAATAATTGTGCGCTTCATCAGGTTACAAATTCAAAAAACTTAGAACCTTCCTTATATACAAAAAGCGAATGTACTTAACAGATAATTAAGCAATTAAAACAAATCATTAAACTAGCTTATTAGCTAGACAGGAAACGATACCCATGTAAGGTAAGAAAAGACAATCATACTGTCACATCCATTTTCATTCAGTGTGCATAGTATGTATAGAATCTTAGGGAGCTTGTTAAAATTTAAAATCTTTATACGACAACCTATCTTCCTAGAACCAACACCTTATCATAATGATTATATGTTAGCAACATCAAGATAAAATAAATTTTTAAATATACTAAGATATTTGTCTTCTATTAATAAAATACATAAAACATATAACAGCCAATATGGACCAGTTAGAACAGAGAAAAGCGGGAGAGGGGGAAGGGGAGGGAAACGAAAGGGAGAGGGGTTGTCTGAAAGGGAAGGGAAGGCAGAAAGGAAGGAGTGAAGGAAACAATGAAGAAACAAAAAAAAAAAGAAAAAAAGAAAAGTAAAAATAGGGAAGGAACAATGGGAGGGCGAGGGAGGGGAGGAGGGAGAGGGAAGGGTGGGAAGGAAAGGGGAAATATACACAGGAAGGAAAAAGGAAGGGAGGAAAGAAAGAAGAAAAGGAAATAAGGAAAAATAAAATAAAGGAGAAAGAGGGAGAAAGAACAATGATGTTATAACAATGCGGGCCTGATACTAACAGCTGAATTTAGCCCTGGTGCTCTATGGGCTCTAAGTTTAAGGATCCACTTCAGCTCATTTAATTCAAGGGCCCCTAAGGAATCTCCTTCCCTTCTATTCAAGTGTTGTATCTGTAGTACCCTAAACTTGAATCCATGATTCGGATACATTTGACAGTGTTTAGCTAGGGCATTATTAATATTAGCTTTTCTAATGTCATAGACATGATTATAGACTCGATCTTTGAGCCTACGTGTGGTCATTCCCACATAATATGCCTCACAGCTATCACAGTCAGCTAAATATACGACATTCGCTGTATCACATGTTGCATATATACTTGGTTCAAATAGTAAGCCTAGCTCAGTACGTTCAAATTTCCACTCAGTTGAAATGAATTTACAGGTAGAACTAGAACTATAGGTAGCTATACATTTGTGGTTTACTTGTTGCACATTACTGTGTTTAGAGCCATCTGCTATGCTGTCTACCCATGTCATGTACATTTGCCATCACCATACCAGTCTATGTCATAGGTTCATAGGTTCATAAGTAGGTACTAGGCTATCAGCTATGGGGCCTATATAAGCCTAGCCAAAAAGGTTTTCTGGCTTTTGCCACCCAAGAAAATTATTTTCCTGTGCCCCTGTCAAGCAGTGCCACAGAAGTGATCCCCGGGGTGTTTTCTATTTCCAATCCAGTCGTCAAGATTTTTCTTAAAGAGGGCCAATGAGGAGCTTTGCTTGACATGAATGGGTAGTTAGTTCCAGAGTATGGGAAGTCTCTGGGACAGGAATCTATCCCTCCAGCATGTTCTATTTATTGTGGTGACAAGGTTTAGGTCCCTGGAGTGTGTGGCTGAGATTTCTTTAAGTGTAGCATGTCCAACAGCTCTGGGTTTGACATAGCTTGTATGGTAGGCAAAGATTACCTCTGAGTGGGCAATATACAATGGAGTAGAGCTAGAGTTTTTTGAGACGATCTGCGTATGGCATCTGTTTGAGGCTGGTAATCCTCTTAGTGAGGTATTTCTGTGGCCTTTCCAATTGTTGCAGGTGTCTTGTGAGATACATGACAAACAGGGCATAGTACTCTATAATGGGTCTGATGAGGGATGAGTAGAGAGGAATAATAACCTCCTTTTTTCTAGAGGAGAACCCTTTTGTGATGAGGTGTGCCATGTAGAAGGATTTCCTGACTACTGTGGCGGTGTGGTTATCAAAGGAGAGACTACTGTCCACCTGTGTCCCAATGTCTCTTATCACACTTTCAGTGTTTAGTGAGCTGCCACCTATGTGGTAGTTCATGGGTACTGAGTTTTTCTCAAAGGGGATGACAATGCACTTCTTGGCATTGAGCTTGAGGACATGACTTTGACACCAAGGATTTGTCTCTGTGAGGCCCTTTTGTAGAATGTCTACATCATTAGGTGATTCTAATATGGCTCCCAGTTTGCAGTCATCTGTGAACTTTTTTAGCCAAAGACCTTCTGTGTTGGCCTGCACTTCAGAGAAGTAGATGCCAAACAGAAGAGGCCCCAGGACCGAAACCTCTGGTACTCCACTCATCACTGGTCTAAAGTCAGACTTGGATTTGGTTACTTTTACTGTGTGGGTTCTGTCAGTGAGACAGTTGGCCACCCATCTTGTGACATAGGGATTTATGCCCAGTTTAGTGAGTTTATCTATAATTTCAGAGTGGGGGATGGTATCAAAAGCCTTGGCGAGGTCAAGATATACTGTGTGCACTACCTTGCCTTTGTCTAAGGCTCTAGTGACTGCTTCAAAGAAGTCTATATGGCTCTAGTGACTGCTTCAAAGAAGTCAGTCAGGTTTAGTAGATATACTCTACCTTTTACAAACCCAAACTGAGTGCAGTCTAGGTTTTGGAGGTTACCTATGTCTTTGTTTATAAGCTCCAAGATGATATGTTCCATGGCCTTGCAGACCAGGCTCGTCAGGCTAATGGGGCAGTAGTTTCCAGGGTCCATGGTGGTACCCCCATTGTGAAGTGGGATAACCATTGCTGTGCACCATTCAGTAGGCACATAGCCTGAGGTAAGACTATGATTGAACATGGTACTTAGGTGGAGTGCCAGTTCATTCTGTAGTTCATGTAGTATGCAGCCTGGGATGTTGTCTGGTCCCATGGATGCTGTGTTCTTGGCTTTGGAGAGTGCGGTCTTTACTTATTCATCCATGATTACAGGGGCTTTGCATTCTTCCAGTATTAAGATGGGCCCTTTGTTGGGTGAGAGGTACTAAAGTTAGTACTGAACCTACCCTTTGGAGGGTGAGAGGGGGTAAAGTTAGTACTGAACCTATCTGCTAGGATGTTGACAATATCGGTTGGTTCTGCATATTTAGTGCCATTGTGCTGCAGCTCAGAGCAGATCTGAGGGTTGCCATTGAGATTCTTGACATAGCTGTAGAATGCTTTGTGGTTGTCTTTGGAATCAGTGTCAATTTTATTTTCATAACTGGCTTTGGTGTATTTTATGAGGGATCTCAGTTTCTTGCTGAGGCTGACCAGGGAGTTCCTCCAATCTTGGGATTTTACTCTATTTTGCAACAGCTTCTTCCTTCTTTTGTATAGCTTGTTTATAGCAGGGGACCACCAGATTGGCTTCCTTTTTTGGAGGATAGCATCTTGGTTCTGTTGGGAATGGCACGATCCATACACTCGTGTATGTGCTTATACAGTGCATTCATGTAATATTCAGCAGTCATACCTCTATTTTCTGTCTGCATGGGTGTCATGAAGTTTGCCACTTCTGTCTTAAGAAGCATGAAGTTGGTTTTGGAATAGTTTTTGATGGTGGTTTCCATAATGGGGGGGGTGAGGGTGGGATATGGATGTCTAGGGTGATTAGCTTGTGGTTGGATCTGACCAGCGAGGAGCTGACCTCTGGTGTGGAACATCGGTTATCCATATTGGTAATGACCAGGTCCAGGATATTGCTTCCCCTGGTGGGGGTGTGGACTAGCTGATCCAAGGCGTTGGAGTTTATGAATTCCAGAAAACATTGAGCGAATGAGTTGGTACACAAGTAGTTTTCCCAGTTGATGGTGGGGTAGTTGATATCGCCCATAATTAAGGTATTGGGTTGTACCTTGATATTTTGCAGTATCTTAAGAAATGAAGAGTGGGAATCCTGGGGCATGGTGGGGGATCTGTAACAAGCTGCAACCTGGATTGCAGTCTTGCCCAGTGTTAGTTGCACTTGGATAATTTTAGATGCACTGTGTTGAGCAACTAGCCTGGAGTTGGGGATATCCTTAATGAATATGGACACACCTCTGCCTTTAGTGTTTCGGTCCAGGTTAGGTGGCTGAAAGGTGTGGTATGAATTATAGCCTGGAAATGCAGGGGTGCTGTCTGGAGCCTTGAACCAGGTCTCTGTGACTGCATAGATGTCGATGTTCTCCATTTTAAGAAGTGCCTTGAGTGAGTGCATTTTGAGGTTTAAACTTCTAGCATTGAGTAGCATTACCCTCAGAGTTTGCTTGCTTGTACCTGTTATGGTAGTGAATTTAGCATTTGAACCTTGCCTAAAAAAGGCACTATAGGGGTGGCAAGAGCCTTAGCCAGTATCCGGAATCCCAGGGGCGACAGGTGTAGACCATCTCTGGCAAAATATCGTGGTCTCTCGCCCATGTCGTCCCAGGCAGACAGATACTGTATCCCCTTAGAATGACACCAGAAGCTTAGCCCATTGTTGAAATTAATCATTTTTGTCCTTGTACTGTGCTAGCATTCTGGGTGATGGCAGGATGCTACTCAGGGCTAGGGTCATTCCAGTCTGGGCTACAAGATCCAAGAGCTCCTCCATATCTCTTTTCATTTAGTCCAGGGAGGAACATCTCTGGTCATTCACATCAACATGGAAAATGACAGAGCTATATCTGTACTTGCTGTGGAGTGATCAGAGTGCATGCATTATGTGGCAGATCCTGGCACCAGACAGGTAGTTGACAGTAACTTTCTCCTTGCTTAGCTTGGTGAGTGGGACATCAGTGTGCCTGACTATAGAGGCACCTATGACTAGTGTGTTTAGTATGTTGTTTTGCCTTATGGGCTGAGGTTGAGTGTCACACTGCTTTTGTGGGTTATGTGTCATTTGTGTAGTGTTGGGGGGTAGTGGTTATCTGTGTTTCAGCTTGGGAGGTCTCTGTTGCTTGGGCAGATTTATATTGAGAGCTTCTGTGAATGTGGGTGTGTGCTTTGTGTTTCTATGTGTGGCTTTTGGTAGTGTGGGTTTTGAAGGACTATGTGTTGAGTGTGGTGTGGTGCAGGTATTAACCTTCTCCTCTTGACTGTCTAGTCCAGTCTTGGATGGAGAGAGCTTGCCTTCCAGTTTTTCTATACAAATGCATCTCTCACAGGTTGGAGTGTTGGGTGGTAGGAGGAGAGGGTTGTCAGTTTACATGACGCAATTTCTACATTGTGCCAAGATGCCCAGATTCATCAGGTGGACAGGAAAAAACACCAGGAGCTGACCCATGGACATGCCTGGATAGGTGCTTATTAATCTAAGTACTAAGAACTGTTTTCCTCTTGACAAGTGAGGAAAGTCAAGTGCTGTAGTAATTTGTAGTTTATTTAGTGCTTACAATGAGTTCTGAGCAAGTGTTGAGCACAAGGAAACAGTTTTGAGTGCTGAAACTAAAAATCTGGCTAGTTTTAGCACCAATCCAAAGAAGAGAAGCAGACCACAGCCTTTTTGGTGATCCACAGTCTTGTCCCAGATGATGCAATGGTCTGCAGGCTTGTAGCCTTTTTCTGGTAGATGCATCGAATAGCAACCAGACTAATCAGGTATGTTAAGCACAGACACTCACTCTCCAGCCAGAAAGAGTCAGGAATTAAAGCACTCTGGTCATACTCTCACCAGAATCAGAATATAAGCACAGATTCTAAGCTGTCACCTATAAAGCAGTTATTAAGCTTTCTGGTGATCAACAGTCTCCAGGAAATAATGTAACTGCACTCTTTCTCTCACCAGGAGAAAATAGAAGCACTAATCCCAAGATGGCTACTGAGAAGCAGAATGTGGTCTCTACAATAACTGGTGATCTTGCAATAGATGCTTAAAGGCAAGATGAAAAACAAATGGTGTATCCTAAACACTGCAGTGTGCACTAGAGGAGTTAGATGTGAAACTATGTAACTTAAGTTTTACCTGTCTAAATGTTTAGTTTTAGTGGAGAGTCACTATTTTTAAAACAGCAAGATAGATTGAAAGGGGGTGGTCACTTTTGCATTCTGATACTATGGAATACAGTAGGATGGCCAATAAATTTAAATAGTTGAAAGGGAGTGATTTCACAAAATAATAATGTTGTGCTTACTCACACCAGCCAGTAAAAGCAGAGAGGAAATGAGATATATGGTCAAATTAACATAAGGAGCAGGCAACTAGAAAGACAGTGGTGTTTAGGAACACAACATTAACCAGGTGGGAGGATGGGAAAAAGTTCTGTCTGACTCACAAGAGACAGAGCAGTGGTCTCTTTTCAAGTATTAGTATGCAGTTAAAAGCAGAATACAAGTAAAATACAGTGATACAGTGTAAGGAAAACAAATCACAGTATACAAAATAGAAAAAGGCAATAAAGTAATATAAAACACAAATAAAAAGCAAACTAACCTTTCCTCACAGCAAACTGTAGCAGAATCTGGGTGAGCCTTTCCAGTAAAGCTCTGAAATGTTTTATTTTATTCCTTAAATAGAAGGTTTAGTTCCTAGGTCCACCCCCTCAGTTCACGGATGATTATCCTTAGCTGACCTGTTGTAACTTATGTGGGACTGCTTAATTGACCTCTTCTAATTTCTGTCTGACTCACAAGAGATAGGGCTGTGGTCTCGTTTCAAGTTTTAGTATGCAGTTAAAAGGAGAATATAAGTAAAACACAGTGTAAAGAAAACAAATCACAGTATACAAAATAGAAAAAGGCAATAAAGTAATACAAAACACTAGAAATAAAAAGCAAGCTAACCTTTCCCTCACAGCAAACTGTAACCGAATCGGGATTAGCCTTTCCAGTAAATGATGAGCATATCCATGTGCAATGTGTCCCTTTATATACAGCTGTCCAACTTTATTATGTGCCTATATCATTTGCACTGCATTTCCTTATTGATGTGGACTTCTGCTGTCCACCTCCCTTCCCTGTTTCACCTAACTGTTGCACATATACACATATACATGGCATACATTTAACTTCCTGTACATTAACATTGAAATCATGTAGTTTCATTATTAAAATTATACTGTATGCAACAGTTTTGCCATTATACACATTCAAGGCTTATACAGGCAGTCATTTTTCCTGATTTATTTGTGTTTTAAGTACTAAACAGAACTTGTTTTACTTCATTCCTAGTCACAAGCTTGCATTCCTTATCTAGCATTATGTTGATCTTAATTACAAATTATTATTCTATGCTTTTGCTGAGGGAATGTGTACTGACATTGCTTTCTGCCTGAATTCCATTCATCCAATGCAGGTCACACATATATGACAACTCATCTGTGTTGCCTCTGGCATGGCATATGTTTTTCAGATATGCAGTCCATTACACATATATTTAGGTTGTGTACAAGAAGTTGTGTAATTCACAGTCACATACTTGGTTTGCTACAGTTCTTCTGTTTGGCATTGTACTTGTATGATTGCTTTTCACATGCAGGTTGAAGATTCCAGTCTCTCCTCCTCTTGTCTTCTCCTCCATTTCTCTGGCTGGATTTGTTCATCTATGCTGTGGATTGGCTTATACTCACACTATTATAGACAGACTTTTTGGATTCCACATCCAATGTGTACAAATCACCATTTATTCAAATACAACTCACTACTACCAGCAGTCATACTGCTTCAGGTATAAATGTCACGTAGTTCACATCTCAGCACTACATAATACACAGATACAGCTACATTTCTGCACTGCACCAAGGCTTGTACACATCCCACCCTGCCCTGTTTGTCAATTTTCCTTGACCCATGTTATACAGTCTGCTGTCTGTGTAATTTATCTCATCTTAATAATTTTTCCAACCTTTTTCGGTCATGTACTGTGTATTTTGTATATTGTATATGTTTAACCCTACTCCCCCTTCTCTTTCCCTGTCTTTTCCATTCCTTTTATTCTCCAAAAAAACAAAAAAGGGGCCTATTCCAACCAAGCAAAAACATACCCATGTCTCTCTGACTATCCCTCCAATTTTCATAATTTGGCAAACCTCTTGTCTGTCCTTCTTCTTCATCCTTACCCCTCATCTGCTTTTCTATTTCCCTATTTTCCCTGGGGGGGGGTGTATGCTACTTGTATTCACCACATGGATCCCATGCTCATAGTTTGTTACTGTTAGCCATGTTAACGTGGCTGTGATTTCCCTTTGCTGTAATTATTTTTGTGTGGATTCCATATATTATAATAAATGTATCTTTCTTTCCATATATATATATATATATATATATATATATATATATATATATATATATGTGTGTGTGTGTGTGTGTGTGTGTGTG